>NC_040028.1:838163-853369 GCF_000972845.2 Larimichthys crocea
CATGGACATAACAGTTCATTTGAAGACACTGTGGTTGTCACAGTTTAAAATACCACCCACACACACACACACACACACACACACACACCACCCCACACCCCCCACACACACCACACACACACCACACACATACGTACCGAGCCTCCGATGTCTCTTCCAGGAGCAGCATCAGTCCTCTGAGAGCGAGATGAACGTATCTCGACCCCAGGCAACGGAAAATCCCAGAGAGACGTGGAGGGAAGACCTGAAGCCACGTTACCATGTATTTAAATGTAGACTGTAATCTACTGAATCTCATCTTTCACCTCACCACTCATGTCAGTTATTTTTGTTACATTTGTTGCTAGGCTACCTGCAGCCAGAGACACACAGCCACTGCCTCCTTCTGGCCTGTGATTGGGCTGAGGCGGTAGGGAAACGCCCTCGATGGTGGAAAGTGGCGGGAGGGCAGGGAGGAAGCGCCCGGGACACCGCACATCTGAAACTGAACCCAGAGCCAGGTGACGAACGAAGGTGGAGCCATTCTGGATGAAACTAAACAAATCAGAAGTCCTTCAGATTTTAGTTTTACATTTGAATTTCAGACCTCACACAACACGATCTCCAGGGTCCTTCCTACCTTGACATGAGCTTCAGAGTTGCGTCCAGGGGCTTGTGTAGGTGGGACACCAGGATGGCTCAACGTAAACAGGGATGAGGGTAGCGTGGGATGTGTTTCAAGTAGGTAAAACAGGCTGCCACCCACTGACCCACCTGCAGAGAAACACGTGCTACAATGTAAATGGACTGTACCTTATATATATCTCCTTTCTAACCTTCTGACCACTCAAAGCTCTTTTACACTACATATCTCATTCACCCATTCCCACACATTCATACACTGATGGCATTGGCTGCCAATATGTTACATTGAAACTGGAACTGAACTAAGTACTCTAGTATAACTATTTGTTATCTTTTATGTTACTATGAAAGATTAGATATATATGATATGAAGATCAGAAGAATGTTGGCATCCTTCTGTTTGCTTCCTTCAGATGGTGCAGCAGAACAGAAAAGTAGGTGGGTCTGTGTGGAAGCCTCACCTGTGCCAGTGGTCCCTCTCTGTTTATCAGTCTATTGGACACATAGTCGATCAGCCAGTCCCCTTGTCTGAGGTTAGCACACAGAGGATGGCCAGGTCATTGTTGGGACGGATGTCGGCCAACACTGACATCAGACCTGCAGTCACACCACAACTCCACTTACAGTCCTGTCAGCAACATCAAATATGAGCACCAAAAACAACAGACAACAAGCCTGTCAAAAGGTTTGGTTCAGACTTTAGCTGCTGTCAAGCTGCTTTTATGAATGGAATGTTGCCATGCCCCATGTAAGATATAAGATGCATCATCAGCTATAGTCGAGCAGTAGTACTGTACAAACAGTCCAGAGGATCTGTGTGTGACCCCAGTGTGCTGCAAACATGAGAAAAACACTCCACACGATCCACTGAGTACAAATAAAAAGCCTGTGGTATCGCAGGGACTCACACCAACGTGTTTCTGCTCAACGCTGTCATTTGGCTTGAAATGTGTCGGGCAGGCTCATTATGGTTAAGATTACTTGTGAGTGTGGTGTGTATGTTGAGTAGCTAGCTCATTTTAGTGCTCGTTATGACCACCATAGTGGACACTGGTATGCTTAACTGAACTACAAACATGCACATGTTAACTGCTCTGCCATGTAACTACCTTGTAGTCCAGCATATTTGAGAGTTCTTCCCACCCGGGGGATACTGTAACAGCCCCCACCGTCTTCTTGTTCTTCTGAGTGCAGCGGAAACAGCAGCACATTCAGGTCCGCTAACGTCAGCGTCGACATCAGTTCTGTTGTCCAATATTACAGACATGTAGCTCAGAGAACAAAGGCCTCTATGATCTTTATATGCCACTTAGTGAACCATCTCTGCAGAACTATTACTTTGTTTTACCAAATGTGGAACTGAAACAGCTCACCTGTGTAACCCAATCTCCAGGTTGTTTACGTTTTTACCAACTGCCTGTGTATAGGTGTCTTATTTCTTTTTTTAGAAAACATTTACCTGCAATTCTTCTTCTTTCTTCCTAACAGGTTCCGATAAACATTGTCAGGCTCATGATGGACAGTTTAATAAAAAAATAAAAATAAATAAAAAAAATCGATACTAGACCAGAGATTGCCTCGAGCAGAGACGAGGAGGGCTACAGAGGCCTTGTTTCACCAGAGGAGAGTGTTTACATCGTCTGTTTGTCTTTGTCACTCCAGTACTACACATAAACCCAGAGCTGCAGGTGTCATCAGATGACCAAACTAAGTTTTCATACATGTCAACACATGTCCATTTACACAGCAGAAGGAAACTCTTCAGTCAAACTCTGCTGACATTTGCAGGTGGATTTGGATTTTTTAGATGGGACTCAAGATGGGAAAAAACAAAACAGGAGGATGCTTGGAGGAAGGCTTTTGAAATACCGAGAGAAGGCTTTATACAGATTACTTCATATGCAGTAAAACTTACGACACTTAAACCTAATGTGATGTTTAAAGTCGTGTCTACCCCCTATAGTTGACTAAACTGTTCGGAGTAATTTCATTTTTGAGGGATGGTGGAATTCTCTACAGGTAAATCACAAATTAACAACTTTATATCTTTATTGTGACCAACGTAAACAAAACGTAATGTCTCATCAGGGCAGGGGTGAGTGTATTACTCACTGTGCCAGGGGGTTCTGCGTGCCATCTGGTGAGTTTCCTCTGCCACACTGCCTCTCCTGTACTTTGGGCTGAACTGGGACAAATAATACCTCAGCACCCCCACCAACCTCTGGGCCTTGGGTCTCAACTAACCTGTGAGAAGGAGAGAGAGTGGAGAGAGTGAGAGAAAACTTTGTGACTAACAAATGACAAAAATGTGTGCTGCTAATAAAATTAGCTTTAAGCAACCATGGACATTACCATTAAATGATGATGTAAATTGTAGGTTTGATAGTTGTGCTGAAGGTCTGTGCTGTCTGTGTGTGTGTGTGTGTGTTGTGTGTGTGTGTGTGTGCGGATTACCTGAAGGCGATAAACACTGCCAGGCGTCAGCTTCTGAAGGTGATTTCCTGCACAAACTCTGATCGACCTTTAGACGTCACTCCAGCTTGCTTCACCAACGTACTCCCCTTAACTACATATACATATTTTGATCACGTTATTATATGTATGAATAACTATTTAAATAAGAATGATAACTATTCCATTCATACAGAGAAACTTGTGTAATGTTCAATATTTACTGGTATATGTTCTTTGATTTCCACAGTGATTCTGGCATGCCGTTGATGTACTTGTCATCCTGCGTATAACTCCCAGCATTCCTTTCCACTGTCCTTGCCTCTAGTATCACTTCCTCTATCTTCCCTTGAAACAGAGAGACAGACAGAAATTTCAGCAGTAGAAGCCCCGGTTCTTTGACATACTCTTCATATAGTGTGAAAAAGAATCCTACAAAGAAAGCCACAATACCAGGGTATGAACATGGTGGGACGTTGGTGCCGTACTGATGGGTTTTGGGGTTCCAGAAGGCTGTGCGGCACACTGAAAACCACAGACTGGGTGTGTTGCTGGGACAGTGGCGAGTAAACTGCAAACAATATCTGCATCGGACTTGGTTACATCCACCTGGAGAGGGGAAGACCATTGTTGAGATTAGACTTGGACAACTGTTCACTGAGAACGCATCTTTTAGAAAACAGAAGGTGAGATCAAACTACTTTTAGTGTGAGCTCACCACACCCACATGCACAAACTACATCATGCTACCTGTATGGATCCCTGGGCAGCCAGTTCCTGGTGCAGCTTGTTGAGTGCCAGTTTCCCAGCTACACTGCCACTCTGGAATCCAACCTCAGCAGTGGACGTTGGGGCTGCTGAGGGGTTCCACTTGGGGTAAAAACGCTCTCCTTCACCACAGAGATCTACACACACCCGCCCACACACCACATAACTATATAATGTATATCGTTTTAAATTATAACCTTACTCATTTGTCATATTTCCATGTAAAAGTATATAAGGGGGAAGTGTACATAAGTGTTATTAATTCAGTTCAATACATTTCAGTTTTGGAGACAATACATTTCAGTGAGCAGAAAATCCTAGAATGAGGTTTAAATAATGCCGTGAAAAAATCCAAAACCTATGAGTTAAAGTTAAGTGTAAATAACCTGATGAGGCATAATTCATCGTATCCTCTGGTGGATCCCGTCGCACAGCAGGCCATAGAGATCTATAGCAGAGGGGGAGGGAGTCCAGTGCTGAACGCAAGCTGTTTGACAAAGAGAGGCAGCAGCATGAGCTGACATGTGGCTAGTTTAACCTATTGGTCAAATTTGGTCCAGTATTTGTACTTCTGTAAGCAGGTAAAACAGCAAAAGCATGAGGACTTCAGTAGGTGGTATTTTTATAATCACGAGAAGTGTGTGAATTGAATTAGATGGTAAAAGCCAACAACATACAGTTGCTGTTTTTTTAGGTAAAATTCAAAGATTATACATATCTAACAGAAATGTTACAGCATCTTAGTCTATGAACAGCACCCTAACTTGACCATAAAAGAGATCCACCTGTAGGGACACTCGTTGTCGTGGGTTACATCCAGGGCACATGGCATGGGCGATGAGGGCATCAGTGGACGGAGCACTTGGCTGAACAAAAGCTCCGACTGGCTCGCCTCCATACGGTTAGCCAATCTGCCTTCTTCATGGCTGTCGCCAGCTGACATGGCCTCTGTGAACAGGAGACGTTGTGAGAGAGGGGGCAGTTATCAACAACACAATCAGTACCGCTGCGCACTGTGGGTTCACACATTCCAGCTGGGCCACATTCCAATCTGGCCATGCAGGTGTTCTGCCTCTGAGAGCTGCTGGACAGCACAAGCTGCAGTAAATACTGCGTATGATATAATAGTGTAGGATTATATTGGGGGCCAAACCAAACTTATTCTGCTCCACTGTGTAGGCCTGTATTTGTATTTGGGAACTGTATCAAGATTACAGGACATGTGACAAACTAAGGAAAGAAAGTTATGATGAGATGCTTCCCTACAGGTCACAGGACTCACTGAATGATTGGAGGACTGGTTTGAGGTCACAGCAGTCTTTTTGCTCATAGTGTGCATACATTACACCTGTCATGAACATAAAGGAGTCTTTATGAGTCTTTACACAACTTTTTCAGTGTCATTCGTGTCAATTATGTCAGTTTAATGTAAGTTAACACTATTTGATATATAGTCGATTATACATGACAAAGCTTATTATGCAACTTGACATTAACCACAGATTAAAAGTGACCAACAATAATCTGCCATAAACATGTCAAATGTCATAAACATGCCATAGCAGGTCTAATTATCAAACTTAAAGAAACTATTCACGCTTTAGTGTTAACATTATATTAAACTATTATATGTTGTTGGTTTGACAAGGCAGTATATAGATATCCGTATATAATGACACCTGGTTGCTCAAACAAGCCATCTGTAACAGCATCCACCTGTTAGTCACGCGTCCATGCTCTTAATCCTGCATAAACTTTAAGCCTTAATATATGTGAACGGTGAGTTGTATATAATTCACCCTCAGTACAGTTGTCCTGAACGGGGAAAATTAGCTACAGAGACAAAACTGTTTTTTTGTACCAGGCTGTAAACATGTTTATTTCTGCTGTGAGTTGGACATTTGGACATGGGGACTTATGAGGACTGACTCACTTCTGGAGCCAGCCTAAAGTGGACTGCAGTTGTTTTTAGCACTTTGGTATAGGCTTCATTCACGCCCACAGAGGTGCTGCTTGTTTTTGACCTGGTCTGCCTGTACTGTTAACTGTGTTATGAAATATTTCCTTCACCTCGACTCAGCAGCACTGTTTGGACTGACTATAAAGATGTCATTAAATGTTATTGAGGCTGTTTATGACAGAACATGGTACTGAGGTGATTTACAGAGTTTCCTGATGGACACGTAGTGGAAAGTAACACTGAGTGAGTTTCCAATCATTTCATTATTATTACTATTTATTGTTAGTTATTTGGCTTTGGTTGGGAACAGTAGGTGCCCGTCTATCTCAACACTGTGGTGGCCGGGTGAGGCTTGAAGAGACCTGTTGCTGCCTTCCTAGACATAATAGATAGCTGCCACTGCATGTTCCAATTGACGTAAAACAGACATCTGTGTTCTCCAGGACTAGAATATGCAATTGACAATGACACTTCTTGGTATTAAAGCATTCTCTTTGTCTCATTTGGGGCGTGTAGTATTTGTGGTGTTTTATCCTGTATATTTAAAGTCTATCCATTAGGATGAGTTGGGTAGAATGTGAGACCAACTCAGGCGCTCTTCTGATGTAATTTGAAAATGTATCTAATAAGTATCTATAAGACATCAGGGCTCCTGAACACTTTCTTCACACCTGACCTCACCATTGACCTTGACTTTAGCACCTTCTCCACAACATTTATAACCTGCATTTCTTAGGGAGTCACTGTGTTCTGCTTTACTGTTGTGTGTGCTGTTGTACTTCATGTATTTGTGTCAGTTACTGCTGTGTGATTATGTGTGCCTTCTCTGTGATGTACACACTGTGAAAAATCATGCAATTGTAGATGAGTAGACATGCACAAGCACATAAATACCTACCTTGTGAATGTATGTATATTCAAATTCAATTCCACTTATTTGTCTCATATAACTCTAAAAGAACAACTATAGTGAAATGTATTTCTGTGAAAGTAATGCTAAAATGCTAACTAAATGGTATAACTACAACAACAATAGTTGATAATAGTTAATAAAGTAATAATAATATATGTATAATAACAAAACAACAACAACCATAACAATCCAAAATAATAAACAGTGTCCTAGAACTTCTTGTATGTAGGTGTGTGCATTTTGAACATGAACATGAGTGTTACCTCGTATGAGCGATGTGATCCCTAGCTTGGTTGCAACGATATTATCCATCTCCTCGCTGCCGGTGAACAGTTCAGCCACCACATACAGGTTAGGACCAAGTGTTCTGGCCACGTCCAGCATGAACTGGTTAACCACAGCAAGGCACACACACCCAAACCCAATGCAGACAGGACAAGAGGTCATGATGGATGAGGGGGGAAAGAGGAAGATGGGAAATAGATAGAGAAGGAGGAGGAGGGAGTTCATGTAAAGATGATACAGCCAGTTAGTGATAACAGGCCTCAAAAGTAACCAAACATGCGTCATACAGTCCATGAAACAGAGAATGAGAGTAACGAGGGGGATATTTGTATGAGAAGAAGAATAAAAGAAGGAATGCAATGAAAGGAGAAGAAAGAAACAAAAACACAAAGTTAGTTCATGCACAAGAGATGTACCTTCTTATATAGACTGCTAATTCCCAGCCGGTTAACAAACCATTGTCAATGAGCTCGCTGCCTGAAACAGTTCAGCTATCACATACAGATTGTGTCTGACCGACCCTGGCTGCATCTAACATGGCCTGGACAAGGACAATACATGAGTGTTACAGACGGGAGAAAAGGAGTCTGCGGTTTAGGTAGGTTAGGTACAGTATGCTTTACACACATAAAGACATAAGACCAGGCTTGCAATGAAAATTACATTTTCTTTTCACACTATTTAGTTATTGACTATTTCTTCTCACATTAACCCTAAATATGGACTCCAGCCCGTGTCCTCTCTGTGCTTATGCCTGAGTTTACTCTTGGCATGGCATGTCTGTCAGTTTGCTGCACGTACTGTTTCCTGTAGGTCTGTCCAAGAATGTGGCCATAGTGAGGCAAACAGTGTCTTTTTTATTCCAGAAAGCTCTTTAACATGTTACACCCATGAGGTGTAAGAAATCTCACAATGTTACATCCAACTTAACGAGTTGCCCAGTACATTTACCATGTGAGTTGGTTATTAACAATGTGTATCTTCACCTTCTATTCTTGTTACACAGAAAAACAGAACAGAAATACCTGCATGATGGAACAACCAGTCTACATAAACTTACAACCCCAGAGTTCAATGTTCCTGAAACTGGAGTGTGTTGACACCGCTTTATGGACCCTTTTAAGGGTTCACATTGTTACATTGTGCATAGGCCTGCATTCGATTGAAACTGTGTTGGTATTCATATACAAAGCCACTTCGCAAGTGCCTTGGTCTGACCCATCACTGTTGTGTCAATAATGACGTAATTAACAACCTTTTTAAAACGTATGAGCAATTATTAATGAATTGAAGTTTTAACGAAGGTGGCATTTATTATATGGATTATATTGCCAAACACTTTCTCTGGTTGCTCAGTGTATTTAAGCACACAGATATAATTATGACAATTACCCTCAGCTACATGTAAATGGTGTAGAGTGGCAGTTGTCCAGTCTGACTCCATGGAAATATTTGGGCTGTGATTTCTGTGTATTTCTCATGGGGCCCCACAGGTAGGGGCAGTCCTCGGGCCCCTTGCCATGCGGAGTTTAAACACTGTCACCCCAGCATATCAGCTCTCGACGAAGGTTACACGTTAGAGCCTAAATGAGCACAGATACAGTGAGTCACAATTTCATCAGTGCAGACAGTTCAACATATAACCTTAAAATAGTGTATGCTGCATTGGACTCTCACATCTCTGTCCCATCCAGGTGACGTCAAATCAAATCAAACCCAGATCAAATTTATTTGCATATTCACCAAGTACATTTGCCTCGGAGGGTTTACAATCTGTACAGGAGAGTGACACCCTCTGTCCTTAGACCCTCGGTTCAGTGAGGAAAAAACTTGCCCACAAAAAACCTTTAACAGGGAAAAAAATGTGGAGAAGAAACTCAGGAAGAGCCACAGAGGAGGGATTCCCTCTCCCAGGACGGACCAGACGTGCAATGGATGTCACGTGTACAGGACAAATCAACACAAAACATTGTACAATTACAATGACTGATAAAATGACAATGAATTACAATGAATGCTAAAATGATAATGAAACACAAATGAATGATAAAATGATTACCGTAGCGTGGAACCTGTGATAGAGATAGAGAGGCACAGATGCACAGCAGCAGCAAATCATCAACTAACTATAAACTGTAATGGAGATTATGTAACAATAATGACAGAGACAGAGAAACCTGCTGGACGAGAGGAACAGGGGAAGAATGGAAGAAGTTTAGTTAGTAAGACCCAAAAACCCAGAAAGGAAGAGGAGCCTGAGTAGCTGAAACGCTCTGGCTCCCAATCTATTTGGAACTATAGGAACCACAAGGAACCCAGCGTCCCTGAGAGCCGCAGTGTGTCTAGAGGTGGGTAGTAGGTACTATGAGCTCTTTTAGATAGATGGTGCCTGACCATGAAGAGCTTTGTAAGTAAGGAGAAGAATTTTAAATTCTATTCTAGATTTAATAGGTAGCCAATTGCAAGGAAGCCAAAATGGGAGAGATGTGATCTCTGATCTTGGTTCTGTCAGAAACACGTGCAGCAGCATTCTGAATTAACTGCAAAGTCCTAAGAGACTTATTGCGAGCGTCTGATAACAAACGAGTTACAATAGTCCAGCCTTAAGAACAAATGTGTGGACTAGTTTTTCTGCATCCGCCGGAGACAATGCGTCTGATTTAGCGATTGTTGAAGTGGAAAGAATGCAGTCCTCGAAATAGTTTTATGTGGAATGTTAAAGGACAAATCTTGATCAAAAACCACTCAAGACTCTTTACAGTGGGCTGGAGGCCAGGGTGATCCCATCAAAGTAACTAAGTCTCTAGAAAGAGAGTTTCTGAGGTGTTTGGGTCCAATTACAAGAACTTCAGTTTTTTTTTTTCCAATTGTAGGTCATCCAACTTTTTATATCCTTAAGGCATGTTTGGAGTTTAGTTAACTGATCACATAATTTGAATTTGTATTGTTCAATTCAAATTCAGTTCTCACAATTCAATTTCAATTTTCTGTGACAAACATCTGGGTAGTTGAGGCAGAGCAATCGAGCGCAGATACACAGGAAACAAATGCCCATAACAGCAGCAGTTGCCGTGGCAGGGCAGACACACACACACACACACACACACACACACACACACACACACACACGTAGGTGCTGATTGGCCGAAGAGGCGTCCTGTGTATCTGTGCTCGATTGCTCTGCCTCAACTACCCGGGTGTTTGTCACAGAAAATGTTCAGTTCCAAATTAATAAATTACAATTCAGTTTTTCAATGCAGTGATTTAAACTGAACAATACAAATTCAAATGATGTGATTCAAATTCATTTTTTTAATGCAAATATTCAAGTTAAGCAATTCAAATTCAAATGTAAATGATTTAAATTCAGATTCTGGTGGCACATATTTCAGCCTGTAGTGGGCCTCCACTTGGCTCCGCCTGAAATACACGGCTGTTCTATTTTTGATGGACGCCATGAGCAGCCCGCGTCAATTTCCACAGAGCAGCTCGAGCTGACAGGAAGCCAGACACAGAAACAGCATAGAGAATGGATTTTCAAAATAAAATACCCTGTGCAAACTGCTGGTTGTTAAAACAGACAACAGCAAAACAAATGAACTACGTAGCATATTTACACACGTAGAAGCATATTTAGAAGAACATAAACCAGGAAAATGACCAAATCTGAGCAAAGTTTGATGTGCCCAGTGAGGTTTTGGGTTTCGAGCCATTACAGCAGTGTCTGGGTTGATTCCAGCATGCAGCCCTTTGCTTCACGTCATCCTCTCTCTCTCTCTCTGTCTATCTATCTATCTCTTATTCAGGCTGACTTTCTTCATGAAGGGCTTTTATGTTAATGTTAACGTATGTTTGTCACAGTGGTTTCATACGGGCACAGGACAGACAGACTAATGACAAACATTGAAAATATATGAAGCATAAAATGAGGTCAGCATGTGCATGTCCCAGCGTGTGTGCATGTAGGCTATGTTGTATGACAAAACCGTTTCACAGTCAACATTTGGTGATTTATTTATTTATTTATTTTTTGTTCTGTGAGGAATTGCCAGGAATTTTACGAGCTTCCTGTTTTATCTCATGCATCACCCTCCTCCTGAACAATATAAGCAGTAGTCAGAATGTAGTGAGTGACGCTCAGCCAAACTAAAAGTGGCTGGTAGTTGTCTTTTCATAATCCAAGCAGCACATAGCAGAGAGGAAAGTCAAACATACTTGAGGGATTAATTGCAGAGCGGTGGGCTGCTGGGTTTGGATTCAGTGTTCCCATGCAGTGCACATTTCAGAGACTGCCTGCTGGATTTTACTCAACACTGTTTGCTTTGCTGAATTTCCTTGTTTGACACCTGAGGCGCTTCTTTTCTCCAGCTAAAAAAAAATCCACAGGTTTGAGCTGTCACAGTGGTTCCATGTGCTGCATCCCTTCATGCTCATATCGGTGCTATCTACAGACCACATGCTGCACATGGACACCTCTTGTGTGTGATTGGCTATAAACTTGTCAGTCAAAGCTTTGTGGGGAAAATAAATTATACGCCCACAGTTGTCAAGATGGTATATGGATCTTGTAAAAATGTGGGACCATTAAAAACCAGCAGCCCAGAGGGTAGGAAACGACATATACCACAAGTGTCAGACTGGATATCAAATGCACTTCAGCTGTGAGCTGCACAGTGTTTATTTCTGTGAATATTACAAAATGCTAAAGCCTGGCATCTTAAAAAGGAAGGCACTCACAGGTGATGCCATTATGTGATGTATGAAGCCAATGCAGCAGTGCTAAAAACTGTAATCTCTCGAGCGGCCACTTGAGGATGGCTACAGAAATTAGTCAGTCTCCATATTAAAATGTCCAATTTAGCAGAAATAAACATATTTACAGCCTGGTTCGTGGTCTTTAACCGTTTTGGTCTCTATAGCTAATTTCCCCATATTTTAACTTGTTTAAATGATGACAATTCTGAAATTTCTTCCAAAATACATTAAATATGTTGAAAATAGTTGCTGAAAACATGTAAAAAAAAAACTTTGAACAATATTACTGAAATGTGGCGTTAGAGGTTCAAACTGTTTTTCACCAGTTTTCAGTCCAGGATTTTGTGGGCGGTCCTGAGAGGTGGCTCTGATATTGGTATCGTATTGGTCCCCATATTGAAGAAGATTCTAGATTGGGTATCGGTGACAATGGGCTGATCCATATCGGCCGATCTATTCAGTCTAATTCTATGCCGTGTGCTATGAGTGACGTCATACACAACACGCACGAGTGAAAGGATCGGCTATCTGGAAATTTTCACACTACCTCAGCCAACAAACTCGACGGCTACTTGCAATACCTGCACAGTCAATGTTCCGAGGAGCTATAACTAGGAGTTATAACTTCAAGTTATAACACAACCAAATGAAAACACCTACAGAAATTTCACGCCAGAGAACACGCAGAGTTCATTGAACTGAGTAAACAAAACAGAGGCAGTATGAAGCAGCTAACTTTGAAGGAGATAAAGGAAAGAGGTGAAATGTCTACTTAATAGTGTGCAGGCAAGCTTGTGAAGCTATTGGTTTTTTTTTAAGATTGTTGTACTGATGCACAGTTATTAAATAAATAAATCAGTACATTTCTATGTTTATTTGTTATTAAAAAACAGGAAAGATGTTGCCTTGCACAAAAGAATAATCCCAGTCTTTTCCACACAGTGAGACATACCGTTTGTTACCGTAATTCTGTGCTGTTTTTCTGTATTGGATCGGTATCGGCCGATATTAAATCTCAGATATCGGTATCGTATCGGAGTTGAAAAAAGCGGATCGGTGCATCCCTACTGCAAACTAGGGATGCACGATATTTATTGAACTGATTAAATATCGGCCGATATGGAGAGAAATTACGTTATTTTTTATCGACCCGATAGTTCATTTTAACCGATAAAAAGATCCGATAAATTAATGAAATTGTGGAAATTGTTTGCAGGCCGAGTAGCCCCAAAAAATGCGCTGCGTTTTGGGGCTATCGCACCTTATTGGCAGGACCCGGTAGCAGCTAGCGGTGCTGCTAAGGTTAAAATAACACAGTGTAGATGATTGACACCTGTCGACCAATCAGAGTCAGGAGAATCGATTAGTACCGCCCACATTCACTTTTGACCCACCAATGACGATCCAGAATGAAGTAAACCCAAAGGTAGTATATCGCACCAAGAGGTCACACTTCACTGTCAAAGCCTCTTTGTCTTTATGTAACAACCAGGAGCTTCATGACTGATTCAAACTAAAGCAGAGACATAGCAGGAGACATTAACAGGAGACATTAACAGGAGACCATTAACAGGAGACATAGCAGGAGACATTAGCAGAGACATAGCAGGAGACATTAGCAGCGTTTCTCCACGCTGGAATAGAACTTTTGACACAAAACAGCAAAGATCAGACATACTGTGTAGTTTTGTGGATTTTTTTGCTACTCTTTGGGGGCCTGCTCACAGAGTTTTCATCGCACAGTGATGAGACACATATCTTTGTAATCAGCAGAGTCTCTGCTTTCACGTGACGTTTGTGTGGTTTGGTTGAACTGGTGAAATTAGCAGAAGCACTAAAGTTGTCATGCGCTGTTTTCGTGTTTTTGTTACATGCCCAGATAATTGCTTGGGGATTGAACTGTGTTTTGTTTGGGTAGCAATGCTTGGTAGAGCTTTTAGCTGAATTTCTCCCCGTCATCTTGGTATGCTACATGTCAGGATTGGTGCTTCCTAGCAGACACTAATCGTCTGTATTGCTGTATTGTGCATGTATTTCACGCTGCCCCCCGTATGAGGGACTTTCGGGTTGAAATATGAAGTTATCGGTTATTGGTATTGGCCATGAGAAGCAGGAAATTATCGGATATCAGTTGAAATTTTTCACATCGTGCATCACTACTGCAAACAATGAGTTATCAGACACAATGCTGCCACTATATTTACAGTGAAGTTAGACACAGGGTTCGTACGGTCATGAAAAACCTGGAAAAGTTTTGGAATTTTAAAATTAAATTTCCAGGCCCTGGAAAAGTTATGGAAAAAAGTATTTTGCCCGAAAGTTTTGGAAAAGTCATGGAAATTAATTTAATGTTTCGCCGATTATCTGATTTAATGTGCCCGGTAACGAAATGTTAACTAAATTGCCACGAGTTGACTTTTAAATGTCTCAAATGCAGTCCGCATATGCCCGTTGACTGCCAAACCCTGTGTTGCCAGATTGGGTAGTTTCCCTAGTTTCCGCCAGGCGGATCTTGAACATTTTGAGGGCTGGAAATCTTCAGTAATATCTGGCAACCCTGCTCGGCGCGCTAGTGCTGCAACGGCTGGATGATGGCGTGACATGATTTAGTATGCCGGGAAAGTGTAGCTTTAATAGTGCGTGGCTTTCAAAAGAAAGCTACCAACAGTGGCTGGCAAGGGATGGCGACCAAGGACGTGCCCGGTGCAAGTTTTGCATGAAAAGTTTTGATGTGTCTAATATGGGCGAGGCAGCACTTGTTAGCCACCTAAAAGGCAAGAAACACCAGGTGCTAGCCTCAGCTACGAACAGATTAGCAATAACTGACTTCATGACCACGGTCACAACAGAGAGGCCATCTACCAGTAGCGTCGTCTTGTCAGCAGCAACAAAGCAATCGACAATCAGTTCTGATTCAAAAAACGAAGTCCTGAAAGCTGAAATATTGTGGGCGCTGAAAGTAATGAATTCACACTACTCGTTTAAATCGTCCGAAGACACAAGCAAGCTTTTCGGCGCAATGTTCCCAGATAGCGAGATTGCGAAGAGATTCGCCTGTGGAGAGAGAAAGTGTGCGTACATGTGTACATTTGGGATTGCTCCTCATTTCAAAAAGCTGCTACTGTCAGAGGTGTCGAGCCAAACGACGTATGTCATGTTGTTCGACGAGAGCTTAAACCACCATTTGCAGTCTAAACAAATGGATTTGCACGTAAGGTTATGGGACGGAGCAGAGGTGAAGACAAAATACATCGGCTCGGAATTCCTGGGGCATTCCACTGCAATCGATCTTGTTGAGAAAATTAGCAACGCGCTGGCCGAGACAGGTGTGAAGAACCTCATCCAGCTGTCCATGGACGGCCCTAATGTTAATTGGAAAGCGTTTTCCCTGCTTCAAAAAGAGATGCAGAAGCAAGTGGACAGATCGCTGCTGAACATTGGCTCCTGCGG
>NC_040028.1:853379-941160 GCF_000972845.2 Larimichthys crocea
CTTCTTGACATCAGGGTTGGGTCCCTCCCTCTGGCACTGTTTATATGCACATTAAGAAGGACTTTCACTCCAGTGTTGTGTTTGTTTTTTCTTCACTCTAAGAAGAACCCGTCTATTGGGGAAATTCCCTTTATTATTCTGGCTCGCATATTTCCTTCCTCATGCCAGCACCATCTGAGAGTAGTGCTGGGTACAGGACACCTGCACCAACACATAATGGAGTACTCTCTGCAGGCATCAGAGGAACCCTTTCTTGTTTGTTTCTTTTAGCAGTCAGGAGAAGCCAGGTGGGGTGGAAGGAGCCCCCAGAGAGAGAGAGAGACTGGAACAGGAAGATGATAGCACTTCTTACACCGTCCCTGCTTGAGTTCATCCTTCATCATTTCTGTTTAATTCACCATTGAGAATGTGAAACAGGTTCATTGTGTGAAGTATAGAAAAAGAAAAAACTAGTGATTCTTTGGAACATGTTGCGGCTTCTGAAACAGACCGCAGCAGTCCTGGTGGGGTTTGAAACCTTGACTGGTATGAACGCGAGTAGCTCTGCTAATCACCTGGTAAGATTCGGACGTTAAAGTTGAGTTTTGAAGGAGCCATTAACTGTGGGACAAAAGTAATTTCATTACAGTAATTTATAATCTGACTAATATATTATTAAATATTTCAATAGTCAAATTTACTTCTTTAATAATTAACACTCTCGCTCCCTCCACTCAATCCCACTCAAAATGTACGTATAACCACCTAGTATGGCCATGGCTCATGTACTTACCCCCAAATTCCACCGGGTGCCCGCTGCGTGTGTGCCACAGTGATACGCCAGCGATGTATCCAACCCCACCGGCTTCACCACGGGCGGTTCAGAAGCGTCCCAGAGTGGTGAAGATGTGCCACCAGCACTGAATTTAAATAATTTACATTTGAATTTGAATTTGCTTTAAACTTGTAATATTTGCATTAAAAAACTGAAACTCTTTCTCACAATTCAATTTCTGTGACAAACATCTGTGGTGTTGTGTGTGTGTGTGGTGTGTGTGTGTGCAGTTGCCAGTGTCTGGGGCACTTAACCACTGCTGTGTTATGGGCATTTGTTATTAGTTTTTATTTTAAAAACAGTCGTGATTTCGGCATTAATTTACAAGGTTTTTGTGCTTTGCGGCTCAGCTGCATTATTGCCACAGCAACTACTGCTGCTTGTTCATCTGTTTTTAATTTTTAATTTTACACACACACACACACACACACCACACACACACACACCACACACACACAACACACACACACACACACACCCACACACGTAGGTGCTGATTGGCCGAAGAGGCGTCCTGTGTATCTGTGCTCGATTGCTCTGCCTCACTACCCGGGTGTTTGTCACAGAAAATGTTCAGTTCCAAAGTAATAATAAATTACAATTCAGTTTTTCATGCAGTGATTTAAACGTAACAATACAAATTTAATGATGTGATTCAAATTCATTTTTTTAATGCAAATTTCAGAGTTAAGCAATTCAAATTCCAAATGTAAATGATTTAAATTCAGATTCTGGTGCACATATTTCAGCCTAGTGGCCTCCACTTGGCTCCGCCTGAAATACACGGCTGTTCTATTTTTGATGGACGCCATGAGCAGCCCGCGTCAATTTCCACAGAGCAGCTCGAGCTGACAGGAAGCCCGACACAGAAAGCCATAGAGAATGGATTTCAAAATAAAATACCTGCAAACTGCTGGTTGTTAAAACAGACAACAGCAAAAACAATGAACTACGTAGCATATTACACACGTAGAAGCCTATTTAGAAGAACATAAACCAGGGAAAGACCAAATCTGAGCAAAGTTTGATGTGCCCAGTGAGGTTTTGGGTTTCGAGCCATTACAGGCAGTGTCTGGGTTGATTCCAGCATGCAGCCCTTTGCTTCACGTCATCCTCTCTCTCTCTCTCTGTCTATCTATCTATCTCTTATTCAGGCTGACTTTCTTCATGAAGGGCTTTTATGTTAATGTACGTATGTTTGTCACATGTTTCATACGGGCACGACAGACAGACTAATGACAACATTGAAAATATATGAAGCATAAAATGAGTCAGCATGTGCATGTCCCAGCGTGTGTGCATGTGGCTATGTTGTATGACAAAACCGTTTCACAGTCAACATTTGGTGATTTATTTATTTATTTTTTTTGTTCGTGGGAATTGCCAGGAATTTTACGAGCTTCCTGTTTTATCTCATGCTCACCCTCCTCCTAACAATATAAGCAGTAGTCAGAATGTAGTGAGTGACGCTCAGCCAAACTAAAAGTGGCTGGTAGTTGTCTTTTCATAATCCAAGCAGCACATAGCGAGAGGAAAGTCAAACATACTTGAGGTAATTGCAGAGCGTGGGCTGCTGGGTTGGATTCGTGTTCCCATGCAGTGCACATTTCAGAGACTGCCTGCTGGATTTTACTCACACTGTTTGCTTTGCTGATTTCCTTGTTTGACACCTGAGGCGCTTCTTTCTCCCAGCTAAAAAAATCCACAGGTTTGAGCTGTCACAGTGGTTCCTATGTGCTGCATCCCTTCATGCTCATATCGGTGCTATCTACAGACCACATGCTGCACATGGACACCTCTTGTGTGTGATTGGCTATAAACTTGTCAGTCCAAAGCTTGGTGGGGAAAATAAATTATACGCCCACAGTTGTCAAGATGGTATATGGATCTTGTAAAAATGTGGGACCATTAAAAACCAGCAGCCCAGAGGGTAGGAAACGACATATACCACAAGTGTCAGACTGGATATCAAATGCACTTCAGCTGTGAGCTGCACAGTGTTATTTCTGTGAATATTACAAAATGCTAAAGCCTGGCATCTTAAAAAGGAAGGCACTCACAGGTGATGCCATTATGTGATGTATGAAGCCAATGCGCAGTGCTAAAAACTGTAATCTCTCGAGCGGCCACTTGAGGATGGCTACAGAAATTAGTCAGTCTCCATATTAAAATGTCCAATTTAGCAGAAATAAACATATTTACAGCCTGGTTCGTGGTCTTTAACCTTTTGGTCTCTATAGCTAATTTCCCCATATTTTAAACTTGTTAAATGATGACAATTCTGAAATTTCTTCCAAAATACATTAAATATGTTGAAAATAGTTGCTGAAAACATGTAAAAAAAAACTTTGAACAATATTACTGAAATTGGCGTTAGAGGTTTCAAACTGTTTTTCACCCAGTTTTCAGTCCAGGATTTTGTGGGCGGTCCTGAGAGGTGGCTCTGATATTGGTATCGTATTGGTCCCCATATTGAAGAAGATTCTAGATTGGGTATCGGTGACAATGGGCTGATCCATATCGGCCGATCTATTCAGTCTAATTCTATGCCGTGTGCTATGAGTGACGTCATACACAACACGCACGAGTGAAAGGATCGGCTATCTGGAAATTTTCACACTACCTCAGCCAACAAACTCGACGGCTACTTGCAATACCTGCACAGTCCATGTTCCGAGGAGCTATAACTAGGAGTTATAACTTCAATTATAACACAACCAAATGAAACCCTACGAAAATTTCACGCCAGAGAACACGCAGAGTTCATTGAACTGAGTAAACAAAACAGAGGCAGTATGAAGCAGCTAACTTTGAAGGAGATAAAGGAAAGAGGTGAAATGTCTACTAATAGTGTGCAGGCAAGCTTGTGAAGCTATTGGTTTTTTTTTAATTGTTGTACTGATGCACAGTTATTAAATAAATAAATCAGTACTTTCTATGTTTATTTGTTATTAAAAAACAGGAAAGATGTTGCCTTGCACAAAAGAATAATCCCAGTCTTTTCCACACAATGAGACATACCGTTTGTTTACCGTAATTCTGTGCTGTTTTTTCTGTATTGGATCGGTACGGCCGATATTAAATCTCAGATATCGGTATCGTATCGGAGTTGAAGAAAAGCGGATCGGTGCATCCCTACTGCAAACTAGGGATGCACGATATTTATTGAACTGATTAAATATCGGCCGATATGGAGAGAAATTACGTTATTTTTTATCGACCCGATAGTTCATTTTAACCGATAAAAAGATCCGATAAATTAATGAATTGTGGAAATTGTTTGCGGCCGAGTAGCCCCAAAAAATGCGCTGCGTTTTGGGGCTATCTCACCTTATTGGCAGGACCCGGTGCAGCTAGCGGTGCTGCTAAGGTTAAAATAACACAGTGTGAATGATTGACACCTGTCGACCAATCAGAGTCAGGAGATCGATAGTACCGCCCACATTCACTTTTGACCCACCAATGACGATCCAGATGAAGTAAACCCAAAGGTAGTATTCGCACCAAGAGGTGTCACACTTCACTGTCAAGCCTCTTTGTCTTATGTAACAACCAGGAGTTCATGACTGATTCAAACTAAAGCAGAGAGACTAGCAGGAGACATTAACAGGAGACATTAACAGGAGACCATTAACAGGAGACATAGCAGGAGACATTAGCAGAGACATAGCAGGAGAACATAGCAGCGTTTCTCCACGCTGGAATAGAACTTTTGACACAAAACAGCAAAGATCAGACATACTGTGTAGTTTTGTGGATTTTTTTGCTACTCTTTTGGGGGCCTGCTCACAGAGTTTTCATCGCACAGTGATGAGACACATATCTTTGTAATCAGCAGGTCTCTGCTTTCACGTGACGTTTGTGTGGTTTGGTTGAACTGGTGAAATTAGCAGAAGCACTAAGTTGTCATGCGCTGTTTTCGTTTTTTGTTACATGCCCAGATAATTGCTTGGGGGTTGACTGTGTTTTGTTTGGGTAGCAATGCTTGGTAGAGCTTTTAGCTGAATTTCTCCCCGTCTCTTGGTTGCTACATGTCCGGTGGTGCTTCCTAGCAGACACTAATCGTCTGTATTGCTGTATTGTGCATGTATTTCCGCTGCCCCCCGTATGAGGGACTTTCGGTTGAAATATGAAGTTATCGGTTATTGGTATTGGCATGAGAAGCAGGAAGAAATTATCGGATATCAGTTGAAATTTTTTCAACATCGTGCATCACTACTGCAAACAATGAGTTATCAGACACAATGCTGCCACTATATTTACAGTGAAGTTAGACACAGGGTTCGTACGTCATGAAAACCTGGAAAAGTTTTGGAATTTTAAATTAAATTCCAGGCCCTGGAAAAGTTATGGAAAAAAGTATTTTGCCCGAAAGTTTTGGAAAAGTCATGGAAATTAATTTAATGTTTCGCCGATTATCTGATTTAATGTGCCCGGTAACGAATGTTAACTAATTGCCCACGAGTTGACTTTTAAATGTCTCAAATGCAGTCCGCATATGCCCGTTGACTGCCAAACCCTGTGTTGCCAGATTGGGTAGTTTCCTAATTGGGTAGGTTTTAGTGTCGCCAGGCGGATCTTGAACATTTTGAGGGCTGGAAATCTTCAGTAATATCTGGCAACCCTGCTCGGCGCGCTAGTGCTGCAACGGCTGGATGATGGCGTGACATGATTTAGTATGCCGGGAAAGTGTAGCTTTAATAGTGCGTGGCTTTCAAAAGAAAGCTCACCAACGTGGCTGGCAAGGGATGGCGACAAGGACGTGCCCGGTGCAAGTTTTGCATGAAAAGTTTTGATGGTCTAATATGGGCGAGGCAGCACTTGTTAGCCCTAAAAGGCAAGAACACCAGGTGCTAGCCTCAGCTACGAACAGATTAGCAATAACTGACTTCATGACCACGGTCACAACAGAGAGGCCATCTACCAGTAGCGTCGTCTTCATCAACATGGCATTCAACAGCAGAACACCAGGTACCACACACACACGCCCACACACACACAACATAGCACTTCAACATGGCACTTAACAGCAGAACATCATCTACCATAATCTCTCTCTCTCTCACACTCACACTCACACACACGCGCGTGCACCATTGTAGATCGTACTGTGCCGTGTGGTTTTAGGATTTGATGGGATTTTTTTGTTGTTTGAAACGCCTAGTTTGTAATAGGTAGCCATTTGTTAATCTTGTGTTCTCTGAATTTGGATGTCTCCATTAGTTTTTGCTTAAATTTATTGGAAAAGGATGGACATTTGACTTCAGATTTTTTGCAGTCTATTTTCATTGTTGATATTCAGTGTAGGGCCCTGATGACCTTGCTGCATTTGAATGTAATGTGTGTGAAGAAAAAATACACTTGTTCTCAATGTTCTCTACACTTCATTTCCGCATTTACGATATCATGATATCATTTTAGGGGGTGCGTGTCTTAGTGCCGATGTGCACTACGACAATTATGGTTATGGATAATCTGTGAAAGGTTTTGGAAAAGTCATGGAAAAGTTATGGAAAAAAACTAGTGAAAAAGTGTATGAACCCTGTAGACATGAGGCTTGGAAGAGAGAGATTAGCCTTACAACACGCTTGTAGTGTAAACTCAATAATACATACATGCTCCATATGCTGACCACATCACGCCCCACGGTGCCAATAAAAGTGCAATTTGTGCCCTTCCTCAAGTTAATAGGCTTCCCCGGGGGAGTGTGAGCTTGATCCTGATTGATGTCTTTAAGCCTCCCTATTGAGTTTACATCACTCCATGTTTTATCTGGCCTGCTGCAAGTGGAGACAGTTTTAATGGTCAGCCTGTGTTTTTCTTTCCAAACCAGTTCTATGTTTTCTTTGTACCAGAGTCTCAAAGCTTGGTGAGTCTGACAAGCTGTAATTAGTGCCAACCATAAACAACCGGAATCCCACTGAGCACTGCCACGGGTGGCTGCCCTCACCACGACAATCCGGAGTTTCCCTTTTGTCCTCGGATGTGTCTGATGCAGAGCCAGCTGCCCGCCCTGGGAGCTGAGCAGCGGGCCCACCATCCCGAGAGGGGAAGAGCAAGTTGAGAGGAGGATCATGGATGGTGGACATACATTCTAACATATGAATACTGTTAGAAAGAGCAAGAGGAACACTCTGCAATGAGAAGAACTTATTTCCAGGATGTCAGAGTCCTTTCCTGTCCTCCTGCACATTCATATTTAAATATAGAGTCTGCTGGTCTTCTAAATGGGATGCAAGTCCTCTGTTCTTGGATCAGTACTGATGCTTTTTTCTACCCTGGCTCCAACATGCAGTCATGACATCATGGCTAATTTACTACAGGGTATCTCTCCATTTCCCCACCTCATTTGTCTCATCGTTTGGCTCACATGCTTATTCTTTCACAAATATTACATCCACTCAGCCAGGCTGCATTTTCCCCAAGATGTCTGACTCATGACAAAATCCCTTTCACCATGGAGACAGAGAGGCTGGATTATGTTGGGTTAGGCTGGAGCAGATTTTGTTGAGTCTTTTGGTGGCCATGTTTTTGTCAGATGGTGGTCCAGTTGTTTCTCTATTTATCAGAGCACTGAGTGGATTGTGAAGTGCATTTTTACACACTAGATTTTAGCATCGCTTTTCTTTCTTTGCAGCCTCAGAATCTCTAAAACTTCATTTTTTTTTTTTTACTTTTTTTGTGGAATGCCAAACTTTCCCAGCAGGGTAATGGTCGGCTCTCTGTTGTCGTCGTCTTGGGAACAGGGTCTTGCCCTTGACGACATGCTCCATGGACCATTGCAAACAGTCGGCCAGCCCTCCTGTGGCCTCCCAGCCCACTTAGTCTGCACACATAACCAATGTAGGCACACGGCTAAGAGGAGGAAACATCTGAAAGAAAGTCCTGTGAACGTTCAAGAGTACAATGTTCCTTTCAGTTGATTTGTGTGAAAGTTTTTGTGTTTACTGCAGAAATAAAATAAAAGTGGACCTTGTTTGTAAACAAGAGCAGTTTAATAATTGTATTTCAGTTTATGAATACCCAATGGCATCTTCCTGGAAGTAGGGCTGGACGATTATGGAAAAAATAATAATCACGATTATTTTAAATTGATATTAAAATCATGTTTAATGAACACGATTATTCATTAAAAAAAAGTGTTTATTGCGCTACCAAGTGGAGATATCTTTTTTTAACTTCAGCGCGACATTTATCATACAAAGCCGGCAGTGAAACTCTGTTAAAGTGTTAGCGGGATGGCAACACACAGTCTTCATCAGTGTTTTGAACCCTGGGTTGTTAACGGTGCTGATGGGGCACATGTCCTTGGCTAGCATGAATGTCACCGCCTCTGTAATCTCTCGCTGTCGCCGGGAGCCGGTGGGATATGCAGCGGCATTGTAAAGAGTGTCCTCAATGGAGGACTATGTTGCAGTGGCGGTGGCTGAAGTTGACGCTCTTGCACTTTTTTGGGTCTTTTCCGTCAATACTTTGTCATAGACCACTTTATGGCTGAACTTTAAATGGTTAAACAAATTTGTCGTGTTGCCCTGGGGTGCAGACACGACGGTGTGACAAACTTTGCAAACAATCTCTTTCTGCTCTATGTCCGACGATTTAAAGCCAAAATGTCTCCAAATGACCGAACTTTCTCTTCCTACCTTTCTTTTCCACTGAAGGCTCAGGCTGTTTTTCTGCCATGTTGTCCACATGTATCCACAAACTCACTGCTGCAGCTGCAGGTGACACAGGTGCGTTCACCGTGCTTTTACAGTGCAGTAATTTGCGTACACGCCATGTGGCGGCACATTAATTGCCAAAATCCAAATTGTGATCAAAATTCGATTAATTGTCCAGCCCTACCTGGAAGTTCTCTCATATAGCTTTACACTGGTCTGTGTTGTATGGACAGTAATAAGCTACCATCTCAGTGTCTTTGAAACTTTGTTTTGTCTTGATCTACATGTTTTCAACCAAGTGCAATAACGCCATATGTGCTTTCAGGGCTAGTATCATACCAAAGTCTTTGATTCAGGTTCTGTTGAGCTTGGCCTGTTTCCTTCCCATAGGGGAAGCTTAGTCACAGATCAAAGGCCCAGCACAGCGCATGGTGTCCAAGGCTCAAAGCTGAACCTCACACTCTCCAACGCATTATCCCGGCAGGCCGACTTAGACTTTTGGTTTTGGTCTCGGAGCGATCACTTCCAAAAACTGTGCATAAAAGTTGTCCATCACGGGATTATAATGGCAAGTCGTGAATCAGGATTGCCCAATGCGAGAGTGCAGCAGTGCTGTTTGGATACAATAAAACAGTTTGCATCACAGTAGAAATAGCCCGGTGTGCCCGGTTTCGCTCTGTATCAGTGCTGATTACCATTGCTTAACTGCCATAAAGGCACATATGGAGCTGTTTAGTTATCTGCCTATGCAGAAATACTCTC
This sequence comes from Larimichthys crocea, assembly GCF_000972845.2. Lineage (NCBI taxonomy): Eukaryota > Metazoa > Chordata > Actinopteri > Sciaenidae > Larimichthys > Larimichthys crocea. The sequence continues at coordinate 862,617 of NC_040028.1, forward strand.
TAGTGCACTGTCAGTTAGAGCCAGAGGAAGGAAGTGGTCATGGCTAAATCCAGGAGCAAAGGTAGTCCCAGAGGAGGACCTGCCTGACTCCACAGATATTTATTAGACTCTCCTTAAGGCATCGCATACATACTGCATTCATAGTGAAGTGTTTTATTGAGATGTATGGTTTCTCTCATATCATTTCTTTATCACTGTGTATACACTCAGCAATCTTTGCAAGGCAAACCTCTCATATCAATGCATCATCATCCTAAAATATGATTGAACACATAACAGTAAGTTAGTTTACTCGCCTCATATGGTCATGTACACAAGACTTGCACCCCCCCCCCCCCCCCCCCCCAGAGGCTCAGTCATGTTTCGTAAGTGGACCCTCTTAAAACAAAAACTAAAAAGTCTTTCAGTGTAAATAGACTCCCCACCTCTAAACCCTTGGCTTTAATAGTTTAGAGCCGCACTAACAATTCCTTATATAGCTGGGTTTCTTGCCCAAGCAGACTACAGTACAAAGAGTGCAAACACAGGATGCCATGCCTGCAGGGATGAATTTAGGGCAGAGGGAGTGGTTCATGTCTAATTTCTGTTGACTCATTGCTTTTAATGAGAATCGGGGACGTGACAGCGTTTGCAGAGACAGAATTTGAAATGGTTCATTAGCCTGTTGGCATTATTAATGCACGGTGGCTTTTTTTTTTTTTTTTGCCTTTTCAAGCTTTATTTCTGAAAGAGACAGCTGAAGAGTGACAGGAATGCGGGGGGAGAGAGAGCTACAGGTCAGATTTGAACCCTGGGCACATGGGGCGGCTGCTCTACCAACTGGGCTAAACGCCGCCCCTGCATGGTGGCTTTTTGGCTCGGTGATGTGAATGTTTATGAAGATTATTCCACATCAAGTGGGAGCAGTGTTTTCTGTCAGGCTCGGGCTCAGCCTGGTGACTTGGAGAGAGTCAGAGCCCATAAAAATCCTTTTTAACTCTTTGTCTCACTGTTATTAGATACTTTCAACATCATGTGAAATTATTTTACTGTTGAAAAGGGGGAGATACCACCTGTTTTTGCCTTGGACACAACGCACTACAGGCTGGTAGTGTATCATTCTAAGTTCTCTCCTCTTGACCGTCTTTAGCATGAAGCAAACAGGTGCCAACAAGCTCTACAGGCTAGTTTTCTCTTCTCACTCTCCGGGGCCGCCACACCTCCACCTCATTAAACTCACCTTACCTCAATCCCTTTTCTCTTGTGGAATCCACAAGATCCACCAATTCTCCTACAAGGATAGCAACTGTATCTGTTGCTCATTTATGTGCAGTCTCATTCTTACACGTGTTTGTGACACAGAGAATAGTCTCGGCCCTGAAGTCGTGGTGATTCACAGTATGTTGTAACATCTTAACAAGTAGTTGGAACATTTGTGAATTCTAAATTGTTATGTGTGTCATTTCCAAGCAATAATTGGTTCATTTTAATTAGTTTGTGTCTGACTTCTCAGGAGAAGGAGCTCACCAGGAGCACCTGATGGTGACATTAAGCTGACATGTGCCCTCTCGCCTCTCTTGTCTGCAGGAAAATTGGCTGCAGCCTTAGGATGCCCTGTGGCTTTGTCTGAATCAGCGAGTTCTGGTGCTTTTCAAGACAACAGGGAGCTGCAGAGCCTAGTAGGTAAGCACAGCCAGTTTTTTTTGTTTCTTGTTATTATGTGCAGTAGGGCTGCACAATTAATCATATTAAAATTGTTTCATCAGTTCATAGTGTTATGCAATCTATGGTAATAGTTCTCTGAGTTTGTAACGTGCAGGCACATCTCTTGTATTAAACTATGCACTCCTGATTCCTCTCTAAGCTTCTGTACATAAAAATGACAATACTGTTTAACACCACTTTATGTGCTGAGGGAGTTCTCCCCTTTCTTCTTCTTTAAAAGCTTCTTTAAGTCTCGGCTGGGAATCGTTGTTGTTGTGGGCCTGTAAAGGCCACTGAGACAGGAGTAATACTGGGTACAAATAAACTCCAGCACCACAGGCTGACATAACATCACATATTTAAAGTCTACAACCACCTGCAGCATCGCCACAACAAGGCAACGACAAAAGAAAATCAACATCTTCACCCAGCACTTCACACACTGTTTTCTTCCTTCTGCTTTGACTTAACATAATATTTGAAGGCTGTTCTACATTGGGTTAGTCATTTGCATGGACACAACAGAAGGCTACATTGTGTCTTTCGGTTTCTGCCCTTGCTGCAGAGGCTGATGTTTGTTAGTTCTTTGCTTTGTGCCGGCCCTTCTATAAATCTTCCTTTCTGTGACCACTGTTCTAATGCTTTGGCACACAAGAACATGTACAAAGCAGTCAAATTCATCAAACTGCTCAACAACCTCGCCCTGTTGACTTGGATCTTGCGGGGGAGGATGTGTAACTTGGTGTAGGTATGTCCAGAGCACCTTTGTATTTGAGTAAAGTCTCTCCATCACAATCTAGTCACGTTGTTACAGTTTAATGACCAAAAGGGGATGTGAAGATTAAAAACATGTCTAGGTATGTTTGTATGTCCCAGTACCACAACGATAAGAAGTTATTTAGAGTGTAATATACTATTTTTATCCGTATTTAGCTCTGCCATGTTCAAATGATTCAATTGATGTGGAATGATTCATTTTAGTACACACCTCATCTCCTCCTGCTGGGAAATGATTTCATCCTTTCTGACTTCACGACCGAGGTATTTCAAAATTGTAGCTTCACGTCACCTTCAAAGCTCCACAGCTATTTCTGTCCATGTTTTGTTTTTATTCTGTTTTGGTAGATTACCACCTCTACTTCGATGACTGAGACTGCTCTGTTGTCTTGTCTCACAAAGTCCCTCTGCATTTAATGCCAACGTGGTTGTCACTCCACATTCCCATTACATATTGTCCACATTTCAGTAATGTATCTTTTCAGCAACTATTTAATGTACCATCACCATATTGTCTCTCATAATTCCAAGGCCTAATGTTGCAAAATGTTGATTTGTGTCTGTTGTTTTTTGACAGAATTATCCTTTAAATCAGGGGTGTCCAACTTATTTTAGTTCAGGGGCCAAAATGTTTAAACTAATACAATATCAAGCGTCAAAAGTCGCAGTCGCAGCCAATTCAGGATGTCAAGTGCTTGTGTGTTTTATTGATGCTCATTACAGAGAAAACTTGTTCACAAAGGTAGCTAGTCCCAAATATGCACATAACCTTTGCAGCAAGTGGGCTGTCAGTTTGGGGTACCCCAGCAAGAGATACTGATAAAATGTCTTGTTGACACAAAGTCAAATCTGAATTACACTGCAAGTCAATTAGTTCAAGTTGGACGTCAACGGGCAGATCACCAAAGTTCACCAAAGACCTGAAACCATAGAACAGATGATATTAACTTTAACCTGCAGCTCCATATGAACAGTGTTGTGTGCGACCCCCCCACTTGAAACAGCAGTTGCTTTTACTGGAAACTTAATGTCTTCTCTGTAATTTTTACGGGCCGGTTTTGGCCCATGGGCCATGTGTTGGTCACCCCTACTCTAAATGCTGATTTAGCTGCATGTGTGGTGTAGTGTTGATTGCATGAGAAAAAGTAATCCACCAACAAAGGATTTATGTACAATGAAGACTTGAGGATTTAAATAAAATGAAAGTCTCTGCCTGTCTCTGGCTGGGAAAGAACCACAGGCATCTTCAGTCTTTGGCCAATCTGTGTAGAAATGTAATGTGAACAGTTGTTGGCTTGTTTTGGCATCTGAAGGGAATGCAAATCAATTGCTGACAACATCAGCGTTCTACTGTAAAGCAAGTATTCAATGAAGAGAACTTGATCTCATAAAGTGCTTCATGGGAACCTTTATAACAGCAGAGCGTAAATACTATCCAACTGATTTTCATTCCCTCATGCTGTTAGACGCTCCTGTCTTACCTCCGTCTCCAGGAGCTTCTTGCATACAACCAGATGCCATTTAAAAAAAAAAAAAAAAAAAAACAAGAACTAAACACAACAAATGAATGTTCAGGTCAAGGCCCATCAACTCCTCTCATTTCTGAGCTAATCCCTTGCTTACAACTGTTAGAACAAATTTGCTTAGCACTTAGCTGTAACCTCTGTCTTTTAAAATACATTTTATTAGAGTTTTCTCATTTTAGTGACACAGTGAAGTTAAGGCAACAGGAGTAACAGATTATTGCAATTAATCAGTCTAATACAGCGTTCATCATCCCTCGAATGTAATATTTCTTAAGTAAAACACTATGTAGGGGTTCTCAGTCTTGGGATTGTCAGCCTAATGTTGGGGCACTTAATATGAAGACTCAGATCGATTAGAAATTAAGTTTTAATTTTATAAAGGCTTAATTAGCAGAACATCTACTACATTCTGCTTTATTTCTTGTAAATTAAGTCATTTAACTATGTTATGTTCCCTGCATCTGTAAGAAGACTGACATTAAGACATTAAGTTTTTATATTCTATATAAAAAAACAAAAAAACCTGTTGACTTGTTAGTTACCAGACTTTTATGTTCTGTTTAGATGCCTGTGGCTTCTCCACAGACACTAAGTGTAGCATTTAGTCCCCGAGGAGTTTCAGGCCACTTTGAAAGTCTGTGTGTATTGACTGGCACTATATATCCATCACGATTACACACTGTTGACGGATGGAAGCTCTTTGAGTTACTCTGCTCATTGATTGCTGCATTTCCCCCGCTATGATTGTCCTTGATAAATGGATTAGGATGTGGCCTGTGCTTTCTGCCTCTAGAGTTACCACTTCAACAATGCCTGCTAAAAGTGCCCTTGGTATCTTGCTCCAACAGTCAACAATGTGAAGTTTTCCCATTAGGACCCCATTGAATCAATTAAGCCACAGAAAGTATCTAACTACCAGGAAATGTAGTGTAAAAGGGGAAAAAGATATACCTTGGATATTGTTATGTCCTTGAAAGCCATCACGTCAATGGAGCCAAGGTCATTGGAGATCAATAAATGAGTAGGCGATGTCTGAAACATGTATTCCCATCACACTCCTGATTTTCTTCACTCTCTCTCTTAATCTCTGACTTTCCCTCAAGGCTCCATTAAGTGGACTGTGGAAACCAGCAGCTGTTGGAGCTCCCATCAGAGCAAAAAGTAAATTCCACCAAGGGAGTCGGAGGGAACGTCAATATCAGATGATATATGGGTCAGCTGTCCGCTCCATTTCTTTATCCATTAGTCAGAGGGATAACTAAAATTGCCAACACAAGTTCATGGAGTCACAAATGTTGTTAATGCTATTTTATATGCACTTTATATGCCTTTTTTTTGTTTTAAGCATTATGCTTTTATCCAATTAACTACAAGTTCTCACAAGACAGATGTGGTTATGATCAGATTTGAAAAAAACAACACACAAAAAAAAGATTTTTCATGAAAGTTTAAGTTATAGATTTAATGTTCAGTAGAAAGTCTATGTTCTAAAACAAGAAATAAACAAGACACAGAACAACTTGTTCAAATATTAGTTATGGCTTGAGTATACATGAAAAAATAACGTCTTCTGGCCTGCATCCCAAGACCAAATGTTTAAAGTAGTTTCTTTGCTTTCCCTTGCCATCACCTGTTGATAAAACAAAGGTCAAGCGGTAAAATGACGTCACTTTGACATCCTGAACCTTCGAGGTCCAGTGGCAGTCTTAGTGGATTTAAGTAGCCTACTCAAAATGGTTTGCGAGGAATGGGTGGCAGTCTCTCCTAAATTCCACCAAGCTGTGACCCCTGTCCCCTCCATGCTGCTTGCTATAGTTATCCCAGGCTTGTTTCAACTTAGTTATGGCAGGAATGTGCCATTGCATGAGAAGAGGTCATTGCTCCTCATGCACTGCCATGGTACTTCCCCCCCAGTTCTTAGTCAAGGCGGCCAAGATATGGACATGCTTTCCCACGCATGCAACCAGCCTCCCATTCATCAATGAAGAATGTTGATATTTTCTGTGCTGGGAAGTATGAGTGCTATCTTTTTCTTTGAAGCTCTATTTACTCATGCTGTCTGGGTTCTAAATAAACCCATGCTCCAGTTTGTCATAAATGAATAACTTATTTCACTTCAGAACAGCCTTAGACTTTCTGTGGTCTCACTGTGTCATTTAATATTATTATTTTAAGTATGACGACTTTGGGGATGGCAATGTTGGTCGATCAGGCAAACCACTTTGATTTATCAGCTGGATTGCCATGAATTTTACGACAGGTTCCAAGAGGTTACATTCGGATGACTTTTCCACCAGCAGGTCAAAGTTTTCACTTATCCTGTAAAATATCTCAACTTGTATGACATTTTTTGGCACAAAATTAGGTACAGATCTCCATGGTGCCCAGGCAATGTACCTTCTTGACTTTGGTGATCTTCTAACTGTCACAATTGTTTGTAATGAATGACTTCAATGACCGCGCATATTATTATTATTATTATTCTTACGCCCTTTTTTTGGCTCGCTGCTCACAGTTTTTGTTGCACATACGTAAAAAAAGGTATCAAAACGTGTGGCTCGGCCAGGAATCGACTGACTTTTGCTATGACTTTTCTAAGCGTTTCGCCAAACGGTTTGCCAATAAATCTCCAAAAACCACGCCAAAAAATGAATGGGCGTCTATTGGAAGAATGTTTGAGAGCTAGAGTGCGTGACATCATCGCATCGCATCGAAAGAAAAATTAATCAAAAAATAAATTTGTAAACTGCGATTGAGTCCGCAAAAGTAGCAGGGAGCACCTGTTCTTTCTCTAACTCCTGAGGCCAAAGTTTATACAATTTTCGCCTGAAAATCGGCAAGGAAATTGTCCAAGAGATGAGGATGCTGATGGTCATTTCGGCTTTTGGTTTGCGGCACACCTTTTTTGGCAGTTTTGGTCACCTTCGAGGGGCTTCATTTAGAGATTTTCTGTGTGTCTCAGGGGAGAGACACAGAGTGCGTGCATGCACCTGTGCCTAATTACTCTGACCTGCAGCTGACCCTGGTTGCTTAGCCATCTCAGTGTCAATAATAATGTATGGGGGCGACAGGGCCAGAGTCAGGCACAATGGGGGCGACAGGGCCAGAGTCAGGCACACTCAAAATTTCTTCAGAATTTGCCTGTAAAACATCAGCATGTTAACATTGCCATTGTGAGCATGTTAATATGCTTATATTAGCATTTTATATTACAGCATGTTAATATGCTTATATTAGCTCCAGTACAGCCTCAAAGACCTCATAGGCTACGTTTACACTGCAAGTCTGCAAGTGCTTGATTTGCATTGATTGCTCAGTTTGGATTTTTTAAATTTCTTTGGCATCACTGTACAATATGTTTGTGTTTGTACAATATGTTTGTGTTGATTTGTCCTGTACACGTGACATCCATTGCACGTCTGTCCGTCCTGGGAGAGGGATCCCTCCTCTGTGGCTCTTCCTGAGGTTTCTTCCACATTTTTCCCTGTTAAAAGGGTTTTTGTGGGCAAGTTTTTCCTCACTCGAACCGAGGGTCTAAGGACAGAGGGTGTCACTCCCTGTACAGATTGTAAAGCCCTCTGAGGCAAATGTACTTTGTGACTTTGGGCTATACAAATAAAATTGATTTGATTTGATTTGATTTGATCACATGTTTTAAATGTGCAATTTCAGTGTGAACTGACCCACACATGCCAAAGAACATTGGACATGTACAGAGGCAAACATGGAGGCAACTAAAGTCAACTTAACCGTTTCATCAAAAAGCTGAAGTGCAGTAGAAGCCAGTGAATTTGTGCGAGACAAATTTGGCTTTGGGCTTTTTTGTGGTGCAACAACTGCTACTTTTGAGTTGTGTGTGAATGCACAGTTGGGGCCAGGAGTAGTGGGGTCATGAGACGCATTGCTTCACATAAACTGAATTCATCTAAAATTTCAGGATGTCAAGTCCTACTTTTTACTACATCTGTCAGCACCTCTCCACAATTCTCTGACAGCAGTCCAGAATTGTGATGAATCAACAGGAGGATCATATGGATTCTGATTTGATGTTAACTTATTGTTGAAAAGATGAAATTGATCAGTTTGCAAATTTGAGAACCACTTTTTTAGGGCTGATTGTAAACTTAGTCTTGTTTTCTTTGTTCATCCGTGACTCACTTCTAAAATGTCACCAAGTCATTCCAAATGTTTTGCAACCGCAATGTCTTTTTTTAAGATACTTTCCCACATGCATCTTAACCCATTAATGTGCTGGCAGTTTTCTGTGTCTCCCATCCTCTGGGATTAGAAACTGGAGTCGATTTTCTGTGTGAGATGCTCTGAGTAATTATCCAGATCAGGACATTCACAGTAAATCCTTCATCATTGGTCCCAGTGGGAACTAAAGCAGTAACATTCATAGGCAAAGCATGCAAAGGTCGATCATATTTTTCCGTATGTGTGACGATTTATGCTGGTGTTATACCAGTTTAAATAAACCCAATAATTGCATTGACATTCAATGGAATGGGTTAGTCATTTGGTCCCTGTGCATATGGAAGCAATTTGGTATGCTCTCAAAATCACGTTGCCTTGGTTACCCTGTGTTTCTGGACTGAAGTAAATGATTATTAATCACTTAGCAGCCAGTAAAGTCAGACTATAAGTTCAGCTACAGTACAGACAGCACAAGCGCTCTTCAAGAGGGGGAATGGTTGCTGTCATGTCTCGGATGATTACATGAACTAAGCACTAGATCACGCTGTCAGATTAGATTCATAGATGATTCTATAGTGTCTGCAAAAATTGCAGTCATCACGTAAAATGCAGATAACGTAGATTAACACAGTGGCTTAATCTATCATGGGCTTGATTCTGTCTGCCAACCACAAATCAGCTCTTTGGCTAACGTGGGGGACTGAAGAGGGGGAACTCCCTGACTTTTGAAAACAGATCTAGTTACTTGAAATGGTGACATGTAATCTGTTTTCAGATTTATTGTCCACTAGTCTGGCCAAACACTTTCAACTTGATCTGTACCAAGCCCTTTAGTGTGACCACCTATTGTTTCACTGTTTGATCAACCTTGTCTTGCCTGGTATCTTCAAACAAGCTGAAGTTTCAGCTGTTCAGCCTCTTTGAAGATGGAATGAGAAATTACACTTTCTGCTTTGGAGTCAATATTAAATATAAAATGGAATTTTTAAAAGTTTCACTGTTTTCCAATTGGGTAATGCCTTTGGCTTTCCTATCAAACAGCACAGCTCTGTCTGTGTCTCTGGTAGAGGCACTTTTTATTATAAGTGGTGTATTTAGTTGATTTAGAACCTTTTTAACTAACTTGTTTTACTTGGATTTTTGCAAAGATTTAAACAGCCATAAAAATGTATTGAGAAGCTTGTATGAGGATATTTTGATAATACACTGAACAAAAATAGAAACGCAACACTTTTGTTTTTGCTCTCATTTTTCATGAGATGAACTCAAAGATCTAAAACATTTTCTATATACACAAAATAACCATTTCTCTCGGATATTGTTCACAAATCTGTCTAAATCTGTGACAGTGAGCACTTCTCTTTTGCCGAGATCAGTGTTAATTTTGTCACCCATTTTCTAATTAAGTCTTAGTCTTAGTCTTAGTCTTAGTCTTGTTTCAAAGTTCATTCTTAGTCTTAGTCACTTTTAGTCTTTCACAAATCATTTTTGTTAGTCATATTTTAGTCGACTAAAAGTCTCAAAATTTTAGTCTAGTTTTAGTCAAACGTGAACACAGGGTGTTTTAGTCCAGTTTTTGTCAAAACATTTTAGTCTTTTTCTATTTATTTCAGGAATATTTGTTTTGTTTATTAATTCCAGTTCACTTGTGTTCCACAGCTAACATATTGATTAAATGTCTTGATTGAATTGAATTGAATGAATTCATCTTCAATGCAACTTTGCTAAGTGTCTTGTCTGTTGTTTCAATACGCACTTAATATGACTTGATTTCATTTTTTTAATCTACTAATAGCAGGTACACCCTAATATGACATGTTCTGTCATCTTCTACATGCAATTGTTAAATTTCAATATAAATAAATTGATTTTATGCCAGTTGCATCTATTAAAATGTTCAAATTAAGATGAGTCCAATACTGTTAGTGTTTAGCACATGGAGCACAATGGGGAGGCTAGACTCATTCTTGACTGTTATGCCATATGCGCACATTTTAATAACGTCGGGCTGCAAACGGGTTCAGGCTCTATAAAGCTGTCAATCAAAATGGGCTGGGCTGGGCTCTGGTTGAATTCTATCGGGCCCGGGCCGGGTCGGGCCTGACTTCTAAGGCCCGTTTCATGCTCTAGATTGCGCTGTCCGTACGCCGTGTTTCTCCTGCATGCTGTTTGTTTTCAAGCCACAAGTTCGAGAGCAGCAAGAGGATCTCAAACGTGTGGCTGTGATGTTGCTACAGTAAAAGAAGTGCTGGCACAAACACATGACAGCAGGACTGGATGTTTTTTTTTCTTATATAGTAGATGAAAACAAGGAGGACATTTTCTATTTCTCGCATGACATTTTCGTCTCGTTTTTATTCGTCAACAAAAACGCGTTGTTGCATTTATATTTTTGTTCAGTGTATTTAATAGTCTTAATAATGTAGTTGCAGTTTAAATCCAGTTCCTCCTTGCAGCTGTTCAGAAGTGTTGCTATATTTCTCCAGCAGGGTTTAACTGTTGGATTCAAGCTAAGATCTCTATCTTACGATCTTGGAATCTTTGAGACTCATATGTAGCAAAGTCTAGAAAGACTGCAAATAAGAGTGTATAGAAACGTTGAAGCAAGTGATGGAACAGATTCTGGAAAAGTTGATGAACAGACAGGTTGACAGGGTCTTACTTTTAGCACAGGACACTCGCACATACAAACTAATGCATGATTGATGCCTATCAGTATTGGAGCTGATGTGCAAGGCCAGATAAGGAAGTGATAGAGTGCTGCCTATGAGGGATTTATCATCAAATCATGTCAAATGCTGCTATAGGAATCACATTAAAACTGAACATAGAATGAAAAACCAGGAGTTATCCACTGAGGGACAATGGCTGAAAGTATGTGATCTTGTTTAACTGGAAGGAAGCAAAGGGCACGGTTAAAATGTGTGATGTCATCATGTATGCTTCCCAGTAGACAACTCACATGGGGTTTCAGAAAGAGGGATTGGTAGGTTCAAGTAAAAACCTCCTGCCTGAACAGTCTAGTGAGTTATAATCCGCCTGACACATTCATATTAATCCTTTAGCATGTGAAAATACTAGTTCACACCAGTTCTACTCACCATTATCATGTTAGGTGGATGTTTTGAGTTAGGAGACTTGAGTTTTCTCTGCTTCATATGTAATCTTGCCTTGTTGTGACTCCTCCACATGTGACCCAGATCCTGTTCACCCCATCCTTTGCTGCGTGTTTTGTCAGCTGTGTTTACATGGCAGCTCTCTGAAACTTAAAAGGTGGGGTGAATGCCTTCCTGTGTACCAGACTTCTGACATCTGTCAGGCCTTGCCATCATTCACGTTCTTCTTTCTCCGTTACATGAGGCGTAAATGCTAGTTTAAAGCTGCATTTGAAAGGAAGAAATCTCACTAAAGGTTTAAAGGTGTAAAGAATTTACATTATTCAGTAATATTTGAATTCCAGTGTAGTATTTTGGTGGTAGCTGATGACATCTAAATGTAGTAGCTGATAAATATACTCTGTTTTTTTGTTGATTAAGATAGACATTCATTTGTTACCCAACTCTGAAATATTTAGATGACTTAATTCCACCCCAACTGGAATGGGACTTGAAGATTGGAACATCACTAAAAGGTATATTCTAAAGGAAATATTCTAAATGCTGACCTTCCACTTCCACACAAACATATTTCCTCCATTCCAAATAATGCAAGCTGATCAGTCAGTTAGCAGGGAAGAAAAACATCTATACTACATGAATTATTGATGACGAAAATGGAGCCTCTGAGCTAATAGGCAATCTTTCATCTGTGCTATACAGCGTATTTGGTCCCCTCGATCTATAAGAGTCCACTCCCTGGCCCTCACCCTGCACCTCCTGCTCTGTTATTGATCATTTGCACTCCAATTTGGCCAATTTTATTCTGATAATGTGCAATCTGTATGCATATAACGCAGTCAACAAATTGCCTAGGAATTAGGAGGAGAAGGCAATGTGTGGTGATGGATCACCTCAAAGGGTTAGTCAAGTCAAGCCTAAGATGATGATGTCAGGATGCCACCTTCTTTTTTCCCCTTTTAGTTGAATCAAGACTGATTTTCTGTTGTCTTACTCACTTTCCAGTCTGATACAGCAAAGACTGATGGCACAACGATGAGTTTCAGTTTAGCAGTTTAACATTACTTATATCCATTTGATCTGTTTCTGAAGTGATCTTTAGCTTGTCTCGTTATTTGCATTCTAAGTGAGCACAGAGTAGAGTTGCAGTTGTTTGTTTTGGACTTTGTTGGCTATGAAATTAATAATAACATAATATTATCCATCACAATATTATATGAGTTGAGAAGTAATAAAGAGTTCCAGAGAAACAGTACACAGTTAGTTAGTGCTTTGATTTGACTTATGTATGTAATATGCATTACAAGTACTTAAGTCAGTGAGGAGTGATTTAAAATCTCATTAATGCACTGCCAAGAGAACCAGTTAAACACAAACCTGATTAACCCGGCTGAAAGAACAACAAAGGAATATCACATCAGGTAAATTCTACTCATCAATCACATTTTCATATTGCCATTTAGTTCAAGCAGTAATGACATGACTGGCTATTTGTGTAATGGAGATTGACAGCATTGAAAAATGAGTGTTCCTCTGAGAAAGGCAGAGACTTGAACTGGTAATGTCATCAAGATGTTAATACTGGAACTATGTCACTGAGAAAGAATGAGACATGATTAAGACACAGTGATTACACAGTGAGTTTGTTTGGAGGGGAACCTTCTTTGTTCTTGTACTAAAAGAACTACACTACACTACCCTACATTACATTACATTACATTACATTACATTACCCTACACTACACTACAGTCAGCGTGAGAAACAGTCTTTATTTCCCAACAAGTACAGTGTAACTCGTGATTATTTGAGCTCAAATGAAGCTACATTTAATGAATAGAGACATATTATTTTAAGATGGTGGCAGCATAAAGTATTAAAATGAATATGAAATGTGTTTTTACCTTGTGTCAGTTTGTGACTAAATAACACAATCACATCCCTGTAGAATCCAAAGTCGATGAAGATGTTAGTTACACTAATTGCATCTCATCAAAGCTAAGATTATGATTGTTTCCTTACATTGTCACAGGGTAATAGCTTTCTGTTCTGGATTGATAGTATGTCCCTTTTCTTTCTTTTCTTTAGAAACTTCTTTTCTTTTCTTTCTTTTCTTTAGAAACTTTGTGCATCTCTTGCCAGAAGGCTCTGGAGCCAAATCTGTCTTCAGATGCCAAATGGCCAAAATTAAATTAGGTTTTGGAGAGCTTGGCAGGGGGATGGGGAAAACTATTTTAGGAAAGAAAAGTAGGACAGAGGTAGAAATTGACCAGAAATATATATCTCACAATATCCCGTCAAGGTGAAAAAGAAACTTGTGTAATGCAACGTGAATCAGCAATCCACTGCAGGAGATTTCTGTTCTTAAGAAAATCTGAATATGGAATGATTAAGATGAAGGAGATACAATGAGCGTATACGTAACAAGAAAAATGGGAATACCATGGACTTGTGAATGGGTGTGAGGGCCATGTGATTTGATTTCCAGATAAATTGTAGAAATGGCAGCTCGTATATCACCATCATCTCTTCCCTCTTACATTCAACGTTTTAGATGTTGTGTTCTCCTGCTCGTGAAAGTTAAGATTGTTCACAGATCATTAGTCACAGTTTTATGCAGCAGCCCCCCCAGCAGCCTTGCTTCTTCATCTACAGTGGCACATTATGATGATGTAGCATGAACATGGCTTGCTACAGTTAGCCACAGTTTTGCCGTATCTTTCTTAATTTTGTCTAGATTATTGTGTCAGCACATTTGGTTTTAACTGTAACTCATTAAACAGCCCTAAAACCACAAGCAAACTCTATAAAGAGTCAGATTCACATTCCAAATGATGTTGGTCTCATGTAACATGACAGACTGCATTGGTTCATCATGACATTTCAAAGGGTAAATTCACAGCCGTCCAGAGCTACATTGTTATGAATCCCCAAACCCTGTCAGGTTGCAATGTGATCTGTCCTCTTGAAGCCTCCATGGCCTGATCCATGGTTTTGGCTGGTGTTGGCTGCCTGTTGTTGCATGTCTCTCACAAGCTCAGCTGTTGATGGAATGTGAAGGCTGGTAGAGTTGAAATATTTCTCGTCAGACTGGCATAGATGTGCGAGCATCAGGGTGCATCACTTCAGGGCACCGGAGCAAAGTAAACCAGGCATGTCTACAGAGGCTTTCACGAGTTTCCCAAAACAGAATTTGAAGCTTCGATAACAAGGCTTCAGACACACACACACACACAGGGTTTTGGCACAGTAATAGATTTGGTATGGTACAGAAATCTTTGGCAGTCTCCAGATTCGATACCAGTTCTTGGTTCGGGAGTGATTCTTAATTTAATAAAAAGATAGGGGCTCCCCTGTGCCACTCCATTGACTCCCATTGCTTGAGCTGCAAATGAAACATAACTCACAGTTAAACTAACTGGTCTTGATGAGGCTCAGACATGAATGAATCTTACAGCCTTCTTCTTCCGTATGGAAATAATAAAATGGGTTTTGGAGTATAGCAGGAGAAAATCTGTGGAGAACAGCTTCTCTGCTGCAACACCAGTAGTACTGGAAAAGGGTAACATTATCCAAAAAGCTGTAAAGGCGCAATGAAATGAAAGTGAAGTTGTTTTCATCGCCCCACCACAGTTGGTTGAAGTTTTGTGTAGTGCTGCTGTGTGTGCCTGGTGCTTTGTTCTGCTAACATTAGTCTGAAGGTGATCATCACATAACGTTACTGTAACTTAGGTTATTTAAAAAATATATATTTTTGGTGCATGTGAATCGAGTCAGAATCACAGAAGATGAGAATTTCCACTGTTATGTCACCCACACCTACCTAACATCCAAAACCTGCTGTTGTATCCCAGTTATTCCTAAAACAAATGGGTGTTTAACATCATCTTTGCATAGAGCAGCATTATTTTAATATGGAAATATAAGCTTCTCTGATCTCCTTGTTGTCTCACTGCTTGAGACCTGAAGCTCATACAATCTGTAAAATGATTTTGCAGCATCTTCCTTTGCAAACTCATTATCTTATTTTTAAAGACACGTTTCATTTCTTCGTGCTCAAACACTGCTTTCACAGTGATTCATAGTGTAGCTAGTAGTGACTTTCCTCATTATTTGGTACCTGGTGAATATTACGAATTACACTTCAAAGGGCTAATTTGGGCCTGACGTCCTATAAATAGACCTGAGCAACACAAGGCTGTAAAACACAGCAGGGATTGCCTTCACTCACTGGTCTAATGACTTCATTTCTATGCATTGGGCAGCAGTGCTGATGGATTTTGATGCCTCGCTGTACTTTGTGATGACTCAGTCATCACATCTGTAGTACTCATCATGAGGATCGACAGCCATGTGAGCATTCAGAAAATGACTTTGACATGCAGTCTCACCATTTTTTTCTCATCACCTGTCTTTCCCTCTCCCACTTAAGGAATAACTATCCATTACTACTTGTATGTCAAAGGTAGACCGAGCTATAAAAAAATAAGGCACCTGCACGATACATGTAGGTCCTGTGGCATATGAGACACGTCACAACCAAGCGGCAACCTCTGTGGCTGGGAAGTGCCAAAAACTGTAGTTCCACAAACAACCACTAGAGACTACAAAACAAGTCAATCTTCATAAGCCTCTGTTTTAAAGTCCCAAGCTGTAATAATTAACTGGGCAGCACTGTTTTGAAGCGGCCGCAGACCGCCACCATGTTGGATTTACTGCTTCTTCCCCCTCCCAGCTAATCTAAATATCAACAAAGACGTGGATCATCAGCGGACCTGAGGCGAGTCAAATGACGTCTGGGTGCTCTGAAAAGCTATCTGTGATGGCACTTACCTGTCAATCAAGCGGTCACGCTGTTAATTATGTGTAACTTCGACCCTTAATGATAAATGAACAAGTGAGTTAGAAAAACTCATTCACCTTACAGGGACCTAAACCGTTGCCTGAACCAGGCTGTAAACATGTTTTGTACATTTTGGAGATGACTCACGTCTGCAGTCTGTCTCAAGCGGCCGCTCGAGGAATTACAGTTTTAAACACTTCCGCATTGGCTTCATTTCCCACCACAAGGGGTCACCACTTGAGCCACAGTCACCACACTGAGCTTCAACAGCTCTTAAGGAAACAGTGGGGGTGATGTCATGGATACTACGTCCATGTTTTATACAATCAAAACACCTGTTGTCTATGCAAAATCATGGTGGCATGGTAATTTATGCTTGAGTGTATGTTGTTTATCCTCATTGATACGCAACTCTTCAGAAAAGTTTCAATGTTTGCTCCAGTTTGGCACATCCTGGTGACCGTACCTCGTTCCAAGACATGGCCTGTGCGTTGCACTGAAATGATAAAGATTCATTGAGTCGAGTGGAAAGACGGAGCACGTGGCAAAGTTGAAGAAACCATCTTGTTCACCACATTGTGTATGTGTGCTCTCCTTTTCCCACAACAGCTATAACGAACATTGTGTATCGTTTCCCTCTTTTAACATCTGAGTGCATCAGAATAAGTCATTTACATGTTGAAGTTTTAGAAATCTATCACCCATGTCATCATGCTTGCTTTCAGGCCTTTGTGAATGATGTGTGCACCATTGTACATTAGATTTCCCTTGGATAGCATACATACGGCAGTCTATTGTGGAGCCAACAGACAGGAGAGAGAGTCTCTTCTTTTCTACTTTTCCTTTGTATTCCCTCAGCGTATTTGAATTTCTACTTCAGCCTCCTATTTCTCTGCAGCGCTCGTCGCATTCACAGCTTCTTATCACGTGTTTAGTCTAAGACAGGCCCTCAGAGACCTGCTGCAATCAGCCCAGAGCAGGAAGCTAACACGAGCAGGCTACACAGAGGGCATTATTCTGTACTCAACAATCCCGACACTCTTCTCTCTTTCCTGTCATCCCGCCCCTCTTCCTCTGTTCACCTCTCCCAACTGCTTTTGATAGCTCATTGTTTTTGCTTGGTGGTGTTCATTTCTCTCTCAGATGTGCCCATTGTCGTGAAAGTTGATCCAGGAAGAGAATTTAGTTCCAGTAAATGCAGCGCATTTATTTGAAATATTTACAGCTTGTCAAGGAACAGAGTGCCCAACCAATGAGCAAAGATGAGAACTTTTGTGGGAAGTGGAAAATCTTCAGATCTTCATGACAGTTGTTCCACTATAAGGGGGACATAATGCATAGATTAGAAATTGGGAGTGAGGTGATATAAAGTCTACCAAATAGCTTATGTTAATAGTCGGCATAGGCTTGTCAATATTTTACCCATTGAATA
Organism: Larimichthys crocea; assembly: GCF_000972845.2. Lineage (NCBI taxonomy): Eukaryota > Metazoa > Chordata > Actinopteri > Sciaenidae > Larimichthys > Larimichthys crocea. The sequence continues at coordinate 880,189 of NC_040028.1, forward strand.
TTTTAGAATAATAGCACGGCTTTATTATTCCGAATAATATGCTGTATGTGTCAGTTTAACATTGTGCACATTGTAATCACCCGCTGTCATCTTTTCAACACTGAATCATGAAAACTGAGTCATCATAGTGTCATGTATCAAATATGTCTTTAATAGCTGAATGTATGGTTTTCCTATATTGTCAAACATACCCTTTAAATCAGGATTATATGACACATTTCTTCTCCAAATGGACATTAGTGCAATAGCTGTCTGTACTTGATGCGTTCCATGTGCGTTACGGGCACTGGAGCTAATTGTGGCTGTTTTAGGTAATGTTTCACATGTCCCGCTGCGCTCTGTTCCACAAGCATCCCAGAAGCAGGCCTTTATTTCTGAAGGACGCCGCAAGCACCCCACGTCAGTCTACACAGAGCAGCTCGAGCTGAGAGGAAGTCAGATACAGAAAAGGCATAGAGAATCTGGTAGATGTAAAAAAAAATAAAACTCCCTGTAAAAACAGACAAAAGGGAAGCAGTTTAACTTTGTAGCATATTTATTAATTATTTATTATTTTGTCATGAACGGGGAAATTAGCTATAGAGACCAGGCTGTAAACATGTTTATTTCTGCTGTGAAGTTGGACATTTGAACATGGGGACTTACGGAGACTGACTCACTTGTGCAGCCAGCCTCGTCGCTGTTCAAGTAACTGCAGCAACTCTCACTTTCATGACAATATCTCTAATTATTTGTGATGAGAATAATAATTAGGACATAGAGAGAACTCAGTGATATTAAAAAAACAGACGTAGCAGCTGCATGTGGAAAAGATGAAACCTAACATCTTGTGAGGGCAGGTTATGATTTTAATTTGATTATGAGAAATGGAACTCAGTCTGTTTATGTGTCACATGTTCTAATGTAGCTGTGTAAAGTCTGCTCTCTCTGTTTCATTGTGTTTGTTGAGACACAGTAGTTTCATATGATGGAATGAGGTGTGAAGTAATGTATTCTGATGCATGACATATCAACATTTACTGGCCTGAAGCTGATGAATTGCTGACAGGCTATCGGTCAAGGCCTGTTAGGTGTGCCCTACAAGTCGTTATCAGATTACAGATTCTGGATCTGTATGCAGGAATCAGAACTGGAGCATGGCAGGGACTGATAATGATGGCCCAGAGGTAACACTGGTGTTCTGTCTGTGGAAACACAACGCTCTTCACTTCGAGTTCTCCTGTAAGTGTGTACGTATGTTTAGCAATCATCTATGACTTATGACTATTAATATTGCTCTGGCTAATAATTCCAGTTTATTTGTCTTGTTTGTATCGCGTCTTTTAGCTATTGTAGCATCAGGTGAGTCTCTATTGATTTCATGTTTTGTATGTGTTGTTTGGTGGACAGCTGATCACTGCAGGGAGTTAAGCTGCTGTTGTCTGTTTGCCATGTTTTGTTGGGAAAACTTGATTTGCTTTGTGCTCAGATATGAATACAGCATGACTTCAGTGGTCTTAACCTTTAATGAGGCTCAGCTGGAAACACTATGAAACATCACTACAGGTGTGATAAGTCTTATTTCATTTAATTAGAGGTGTTCCTATGGCCAAATGAGGCAGGCCTATACCAAGTCGTTTTTCTTGTTTAGAGCTTTCCCACTGTTATGCACTTTTATCGCTTCCTGTAGTTTCCCCAAACCCCCTTTAAAGGTCCAGTGTGTGAGATTTAGCAGGTAATATGGTAGGAATGGAATGTATTCTTCATAAGTATGTTTTTATTTGTGCGTAATCACCTAAAAATACAAGTTATTATGTTTGTTTTTTGTCTTAGAATGAGACTGTCCATATCTATAATCATAAAGAAGATGACAGACGAGCTATCTTAAAACATTGTAGCTGTTTTCTGAATTATTACTTTTGTTTAAAGACAAAGATGTATTTTTTTTTTTTTTAAATAGAAGAAAGACAAAAACAGACACACATACATTCACTAATATACTGTACATACACACTCACTGCTTCATACAGAATATAGATGCACATAGCACACTGACAGTCATACTGTCTATAACTCTTCCTGGATCATGTTATGAGTTTCATTTCATACTTTCAGATGATCTTCACACTGTCCTGAGTCCATGTTATATCACCTCACATAATCAAGTCAACTCTTAACAGTTCATTGGTGCCCATGGTCTGATTTATGAAATTTGTTCCAAATAATTTTCAATGAAGAATCCACATTTTCTGTTATTCAAGTGCATACAGCAGGCAGACTGAAGAGGGAGTGAACAAACATGCAGAATATGGAATTTAAAGCATTCAGACTGTCCCTCCTCCCTCATGATGCTCTCACAGGGCAGCCATGCTGCCCCGTTAAAGACTGGGTTTTAAGGCTTTGGACATGTGTGCATACTTAAACTGTGACTCAGTATTTTATGGTCACAGATTGATATTGCACCATTTCATCACCCTCGCCACTTTATGTTCCCTACTTGGGTAGGGCTATCAAATATCCCTCGCTCCTGAATATTTCACGACGCGATGCCTTCCTCCGGCTCAGTGAAAACGTGTCAGAGCTGAGCTGTTGTGCTCGCTCTCTGACACCGGCCTCTGCCTTTAAAGTACAACCCATTCTGCTATTTTGTCTTTGTTACTATTTAATGGGATCAAATGGTCATCTAAAATATTCATTTAAATCATCATCGTGCTCTTGAGAAGTAAAAGCACAGCGGCTTGTGTGGAGTTAAATGACCTTGTAAATTATGTAGAGCGGTGACATAAATGTAATGTAATTTATCTGTCTCATGTTCAGGAGAAGAAAAATGAATCGCGCTCCTCCATATGTATCTCATCAGCAGATAATTGTATTGGATGGGATGTTAGCCACTTCAGATTACATGGTTATTGCAGTGGTGCAGTTCTAAACAATTGAATAAAATGAAATGATAAACTGAGGCTGTAGGAGCTGTAATATCATTCAGCTTGTTCCTACGTTCAACGACAGTTCATGAGAACACCTCACCAACAAACAAGACTCAGACTTGTAATCTCCCCCTAACAGCCATAACAAGTAGTCTTTAGCATGCCGACATCTTTTTCCTGACGTCTTTTTTCTCCTCTATATTTCTTTGTTACAGTTTCTCAGACTAACCTGTCATTTTCCTCCATGTCCCTTCAGTTCTCTCACTTCCATTCAACCCTTGCACACATTGCACAGCACGGAGCGCCACGTTCACGTCAACTCTGCACAGCTTTGAACAAACCATAACAGTGTATGTTTAGGCAAACTGCTGGATGACGTATCCGATGTCTGCTGCGGTAAAGAACATAAATAATAACATGTCAAGTTATGCTATATTTATATAAGTGTTTATTGTTATTTCAGAGTTTCCTGATTTTGAGCAGACCTTCCTGAAATACACAATGAAGTCAGGGTGTGTTTGAACTGTTTTAGGGCATCGATGATGACTAAGGCTGGAGATTGAAAGTGTAAAACACAGCATTGCTTTTGAATCGAAGGGAATTTGCCATTGAACTTCCTGAGTGTCTTTAATGGTTTTGCCATCTCCTTGAGGAATTCAACTGTCTTGTCCTTGCCACATGAATAAAGGCTCAGTCTATGATTGGATCAAAGTGTCACTCACTCTAAAATCTTATCCTGGAATGTACTGCATCGTTTTTACAAACAAGTCATCCACTAAGTGAACTACACCTTGTCACTTTGTCGTGCTGATGTACAGTGGTTTTGCATGTCAACAACCTTTTAGCTGGATTGCACGACCTCACCACTCACCACTTACAGGAAATGCACACCACTGTCCATCACACTTATTAACCGTCTTCAGCCGTCCACATACACTTGTCAAGCACCAAATTCTCCCAGTCTAACTCGTCTGGTGGAGAATACTACTAACTAGCCAGAGTGGTTTTTTTTTTGTTTTTGTTTTTTTACCATCATATACATTAGAGATTATACAGTAAGGATTGCAGCTGGTTACAGATAATAGTTTTGCTAATTTCTGCTACATTGTTTCCATTTTTCCTGGCTGTTTCTAGCTCACTGTTTATAGACATAGAGATCCACAATCCAACCACACACACACACACACACACACACACGGCCTCACACACACACACACACACACGGCCTTTAGACATGAAAATATGGAGAGAGAGATGGTGAGATAATGTGAAATGATAAGTTACTACAACTTGAATAGAGTTAGTAGAAATAAGCATTCACAATTGAGTTAATGTTAAATTACAAAGTACTACAACTTAAGCTAGGGTTAGGGGGGGGGGACGTTATGTGGTGTGGGGAGTTTCAACAAGCCTCTGTTGTCCTTCCCAGACATTTCCACTAAATATGAAAAGGCAGTTAATGGCCTCAAGGTTTCTTCTGAATCTGTCAGCATGTGCCGAAGGACAACAATGCTGTCCTGATAAACAATTGTTCAATTTGAAACTTATTTTTTCTAAATGTTTGAACTGATATTAGAGTGCATTTTTCACTGTCACACTCCATACCATTTATTTCCCTCTGTTGCTGATGTCTTCTTGATGAATTCTGAACGTCTCATCTCATCCCTGCTGTCCTTTGCTGTTGGAAAACATTTCACTCCTGGACTGGCTCCTTATCTCCGGGTTGCTCTGGATTGGTTCAGACCACAACTGGAATCAACATCCCTACTGGTCTCCTGGCAAGGTCATAAAGAAAAGCATTGGCCGGGAGGGTGAAACCAAGCCAAGGAGCTCAACTGTTCCTACAGCCTCCTCCCTCCTCCGGGGTTGGAGATAGATTACTATGACATTGTTACATTTCTCCATAGATACTGGAGCTCATACAGGCCTCTTGTTGGCTACTAGGGTCGTGATCAGAAAGCTAAAAGGTCTCCATATTTCCACTGAGAGGCAGGAAGCTAATTGTGCGATGCCTGAAAAGCATGTTAAGAAAAACAAAGAGCTTGAGTATCACTCACACTGATGTTTGAAGGTGCTTTTCTCCCACTAACCACCACTGCCGTGTTGATTGACAGGGGTGGAATGTAGTAGGAGACAGTAATCTCTATCTCACACCTCCCGTCAATTCATGACTCTGAAATGTTGCTAAAAATGATGGCTGAACGATGTGCAACAACTCCTACTGAGATTATTTTGACAGATTTAGTGGAACTAGTAATTTTTTTATTACAAAAATGTTGATGTGATTGCTGGGCTCTGCTTTGTTTGTAATATAAAAAAAAGAATTGCAGCCCATCAGTTCATGAGTGACTGTGGGCTGTGGCCCTTCCTTACTCTCAAGTGGGATTTATAGTTGTGTGTTGAGCAGTTATGGAGATGCTTTAAGGTTAAATTCCAGCAGGCACGGATGCAAAGTGTGTGCCGCGGCCTGCCGGAGCTATACACGCCAGTTCTAGTCAATGTTTCAAACCCCACCAGCCCCGCTGCTCGGCTCAGCTGAGAATGCACGTCTGTTCTATTTTTGACACCGTGTGCCCGGGTCAATATGCAGCTCCAACTGAAGTCAGACTCAGCATAGAGAATCCGGTCGGTTTTCAAAATAAAACACCCTGTGCAAACTGCCCATCGTAAAAACAGACTAAAGTGAAGCGGTTTAATTACGTAGCATGTTTACATATTTAGAAGCAGCTAAACCAAGAAAAAGTAGTTAACACAGTCTGGCCTGCTAAACGCTCATACTTCTGAAAGTTTGAAGTCGCTGCCATGTGACAGAGACATGTGTGGTGGGGTTTTGGGGTTAGCATGTAGCAAAAGTAAGTCCAGTGTACGGCAGGAAATCGGTCATCCCAGCTTCACTCCCTCTAGCCTTCATTCAATGAAATCATTGATCGATGGCCTGCTCTGGTTTCTACTTTCAATAATGTTGTTAAAATAGATTTTTATGAGCGCTGAGCTTATAAGAAGATTGATTGAGATTCTTTGTAAATCGTCATTGAGGAAGAATAATGGGTCAAGACTGGCATCCCTCACTTACTTCATCGCCATGTAAGAGGAAGTCAGTGAGGGACTGTCTCATCCTCTCTGATAGGACAGAGGACGATGAAGTGGGAGACGTGTGAGGGCAGCCATGGAAAAACAGCTGCTAGGTGAGGATTAAGAGGTGTTTGTGTGAATACACACACAACAGCAATATTTATGCCTCACACATATGCAGCACCCGTTTACAGATGAAAGGCAGTAAAGCTTAATGGCAGGTTGGCCGCACTTAATGGTGTCTAACCACAGGCATTTTTCTTTGAATCCGTCTGACATTAAGTTTGGTCAAAGACTGTTTGTAACCGTTGACTCATGGGAACTTCAAAGTGGCTGAAGATTCTGAGCAGACTTTAAAATAGACAGTAAATAGGTGTTATCCCTTTAACACAGTTCCCTGTGAATCATTTGTAGCCTCTCCGGTCTCTGTGAATGAAAGCTACATTTAATCTCAGATCTCTTTTATCCTGCCTGTTCCACAATGAGCAGTGTTTTCTCTTACAAGTAATGTTATCCTACATCCTTGAGTTTCCATCTGCATTGTAGCGTTTATGTATCCAGAGTATAGAATTCATCCTTGAGCAAACACAATACGATCACTGTGCCCCACAGTCACATGGATCAGTCATATTTTCAAGAAGCCATGCTTAATCTGATCCCTGAGATAGAGGAGCGTCAGCGGCCACAAAGGCTACAAAGGCGCTCTGTGTTATTTTAATCCATCTCCCGGGAAACTCATGCTTGTGTCAGCTATCTGTTTTTTGGTGAGGATATTCAGATGGGTAATTACTGGCAACCCTCTGGCTTCACTCCCCCTCCTTCACTTATATCCTCCCAGCTTCCCATCTCTGACTTTACCCTCCTCCTTCCTCTTCCTCATTCTCCACACCGTCCCTCCAGAGATCACCCTCACAAGCTAATGGTTTGAAGAAAAGGCACTTTTCCTTCTCCTTTAGCTCTGTCACTTCTCTTTTCCCTGTGTTCTCTTATGTTTACAGCGTATTCATAACATGATGAAGTACCCTGCTATAAAGTGCGTATTTCGTTGATAACTTATTTATTGCACACATTGTAGGGCCTCACAATAAAAGCTACTCTTGCTATTTAATGAACTAGCCACCAGCATTTTTCTCTCTTTACAACCAATGCCCTTGTGGCTCCTTGGACCATTTCCACCTCCACAGTACCCTGTTTTGAGTCTGAATCTGGACCCTAGCTCCTAAGTGTAAGACGCCATATGGTACAGATGTCAGCACAGATGATGGGGCCACATAGACCTCATCACATCATCTGCCAACTGCACTGACATCTGCATGCGTGCTACCTTCGTGGTCAATAGGAAATGTCCTTTTTTAAGCTAATTTAGTGCCGCTGTGCTACCAAGACTAAACAGTGGAAAAAGCTGGTAGTCATCAGCTGTCTCCCTCCTCATCGTTAGACACACTGCATAGAAGCTGGGAATGGTGCAGTGGGAACGGCTCCGATTTGTTTAGGTTGTAAAACAGTCACTCAGAGTGCCCGGCTAATTTGAACAAATGTTTCGTAAGTCCAGCAACAGTGAGTAACCATGGAGGCAGCCCTGGAAACTGAGCGTGCTATATGTGGAAACTCTGATGGGTTTTGTTTAGGTTGGGCTGTTTTTAGACCGGCTCATGAGCTGTACACATGTTGACAACCACATCGTAGATATCACATCATCTTAAAGATGTTTGAGTTAGCTTCTACTACTTTATATAGGGATAGATGGATGGATGGATGGATGGATGGATGGATGGATGGATGGATAGATAGATGCTTGAGACTCGTCGCAGCATCATTTTGATATGAACTGTTTGGTTGGTTGTCTTGAAGTCCAAGGCATCTCTTTCATATGCTCTGACTGTATCTATTGTGGCAAATTCTGATGAAAGTGATTGAATTAAGGTACTGCATTATCAAGTAGACGCTAGTTTCCCATGCTGTGAAATGTGAAAGCATTTTGGTAGACATTTTGTACAATTACAAGCTTGTACATCAAAGTTGTGGGTCTACTCGTCTCATAGCTGTTCCACTCAGACCAGAGGAATTTCTTTGAGAATCAGTTTTCTTGACCTAGAAATGAAGTTTCTAATAAAAGCGTGTACTTATGACAGGCGTCCAGTAAATGGGTCACGAACTTTGAAGACACGGACAAGTCTGATGAGGCTATAATGTACTCAAGGCTCCGCAAAGAAATACGTTCCGTTTCAACTTTGGATAGCAGCACTGCCAACAGTTTTTGTTCTCCGCATGGGAAAAGAGACTATCCTCGACGGACCTTTGCAGCTATTAATTAGATTCACAGACATTTTGGCACGTCCGAGCAGCAGAAGGACAGGTGTAATTGGTAACATTAAATCTGTCTGCATTACATTTAGGTGAACTAGTTCCAGGGTCATGGTGTGGTGCATGCTGGTGATTACCAAGCCTTTGTTAGTGAGGTTTGTTTCACCTGTGCTTTTTTTCATAAAGTCTGCCGTGAAATAGAGTTTGATTATATGTGAAAACACGTTACTCAGGCTGTTTGGCATACTATTTGTATATTCCTTTGTTATATTGAAATCATATTTCAGTCACTGTAACTTTTTTTAATAGTTGTCTGAAGCCTTGGACACAGCTGTTGCTCAGCCCTCTAACAGAGGAGATAAATCAGTTTTCTTCACAGATGTTTTTTTTTTTTTTTTCCGTTTTTGATTTGCCCTGTTTCATCTAGGCCTACAGCCAGGGGGTGCAGTCCCAGGCTCGAGGAGGATAACTGAAAATCCTGCGCTTCTTTAGGCTGCTGATTTGCTTCACTGGTTCATGCCTTGTACTTGGACGATAGTTGTTTAAGGAGAGGAGATCACTTTCTCTGTCTACACTCGCTCACTTTACGAACCATTATGCGACTGAAACGTCTACTAAATCTGTATTGAACAGACCGGAGGTTGTCTTCGCTAATGTCCATTTCTATGGGGGGGGGGGGGGCAGCTGCTCGACCCTCGTCCTGCCTGCATGAAACTGATAGGCCTCTCTGGGAATTCAGTCCTACAGGGAGAATTCAGCTCAACCTCTCTCTCTCTCTCTCTCTCTCTCTCTCTCTCTCTCTCTCGTTTCTTCTCTTTTTTTAATTTCCTCTCTGTTCATCATGAAAAGTTCTCAGTGGGCCGAGATGTTCTGAGCCGGTAACACGTGGTGGCTGAACACAGCGGGTTGCTAAACGAGGAGAAAGAGCAGCTTCTTTCTTGTCAACTCTTTTCTTTACATTTAAGGACCCAGGTTGATTCATCCTTCTTCTTCCTCCCTCTGTCTCTCTTCTGTAATGTTTTGGCTTCCTCGTCATGAATCACTCTCGTACTTGTTCCCTCCCTCTTTCCTCACATAGCTCGAGCTCTTCCTCCTTCCCTCCCTCCCTCTCTGTCTCTCATTCATGCACCGGCTCTGTATCGACTATGTTTGTCATGTGGCTCTCTGTGCCCCGTTCGCCTCGCCTGGCCACAGATCGGATACACGCTGCTGCTTTGTAAGTAGCTAGCCACGTTTACTTTTCTCCTCCTCCTTCTTCTTCTTCTTCTTCTTTTTCTTCTTCTTCTTCTGTGCTCCAACTGAAGACTGAGCAGTTGCTGTCTGCTCAGTATGGCTGAGGCTTGCTTAGCATACTGCCAGGCTCAGAGGCACAGATGGACAGGATGATCACACTGGATCCACAGAGGAAAAGGTTGTGCACGGGGGACTGATCAGATGAACTGAAGTCAGGGAGAGCCGCTCCATGCATCATTATTATCATCTCCTGTCTCGAGTGTGTCAAGCGATCAGAGAGGGGGCCGCTGACGGGACACCCTCTAATTGAGCAGGACGTGTGCGGCTTTGGACAAGCTGGCTCACATGTTAATGAGAACTCTTTATACACTGGAGAAGCTGCAGCTTCTTAGTCACAGCTCAGTGTTATGGACAATAATGGGAGTGTGTCATTACACTCATGTTTGTGCTCCTTCAGACACTTTGGATGTGTTCATGTAACACCTTTTGGAGACCAAGATAGATGAAACGCTACTCTGTCTTGTTAGATTGAGTTTTTGGTGTGATGGTGGAGCAGCTTGTGCTTCTTTTATTTCTCTCTTTGCTCAGCTTAAAAACTCTTTCAAAGGTTTATCTAACTCCTTCTCAACACAGTCCTTTACTGTCTGTGTAGAAATTCCAGCCACAATAAAAGGATTCGTAACTTGGGAGTTCAGGCAACTTGATTTGTGGTTTCTCTGCGACACATATGTTGGATAATCCTCCTCACCACCTGCAACACATTTCTTTCCAATCACACACATCTGCATGTTGGCTAATGCTGTTAGACCTGACCAGAGAATGTGTTAGATGATTTGTGTTCTGTTCTTGTCTTCAATCCCATCATCAGTGTTTACGTCAGGGCACAGTGGTAGTTGTAGTCCATTCATGAATATTGGTGTGCAGCGGATTTGCATGAAGAATGATTCAAACTGATGTAACCAGAGGAGAAGCTTGTTAAAGTTCTTTTATGGAGCATTGTGGTGCTTTGTCACCTGCCTAGACTTCACTTCATTTTGTGATGTCTGGCCTTAAAGTTGGAAGTCCTTAGGTGACTTGAAAACAGAGATCAGTACCTGCAGCGGTTGGAGTTAGCCACGTGTTACCTCTGTATTCTTTTCTCAGTTTGAAATGTTTTACTGTGAGCTGTAAAAGAATCCTAGCAGACTTTCAGACTCAGGTGTTGATTGGCATGTTTCTTCACCTTTCCTTCTTCCCATTTTACCCACTCAAAGAAATGAAGGAAGGAGGCAGGCGACAAAATTAATCAACTGGGAAACAAACCATTTAGAAACCATCACCTGACACAGAGAGACTGCAGCTCCCACATAAAAACAGTCTGAAGTTTAAAAACACATCCAAATACATTTATAATGTAATAAATTAAAGTCTGCAGATTTGGTTAATTAACGTTTCTCTGATTTCTTCTGATTTGCTCACCTCTCTCTGTTTTGTATCCTGTAAATGAAGAGCTGTCACCAGTAGCAGCACTGAGCCTGTCAGAGGAGTTTGGAGATTGGAGTTTGGAGGTTGTTATGGAGACAAGGACAAGGTAGAGCAGGATGACACGAAGCGATGATAACGATGAGAGAGAGAGAGAGAGAGAGAGAGAGAGAGAGAGAGAGAGAGAGGGAGGACCGAGCATAACAACCGTTGTGATGATTGGAATGGACTGTGTGTGCATATTTACATATTCACTGCGTGTTCAGTGGAAGTCTCAGCCGATGGCAATCACTTCCTCATCTGTGTGCCGTCGACTCTTCTGCTAAGCTTGGGATTTGAAACGATGATTTGTCTGTGGTCTTCTCCTGAGCCCTGTTGTTGTGTAAAAGCTTCCTGTGTGTCTCTGCACTCAACCACAGACTTATTATATATCCAACACACCATATTTAAGAAAAACACAGGTCTTACATCTCACGAGAATGCTCCTGTTGCAATCCTTATAAATGTATTGGTGGATGGTCCAAACAGTTTAGCAGCTTTCACACCATGTTCAGGGCAGTTTTCTCATCTTTTCTTAACAAAAAGTTGACAGCTGTCGTCATGTTTTGTCGATACCTCGTAGGGTAACCTAGAAACAACACAATGCAATCACCACCTAGCTTAGTGAATGTGGTCACTCTGTGTGTTTTGCTTGATAGCCATGTGTGTGATTGATGGATTATAGGGTCATTTTACCATACTATATATATACCATACCATACCACCTGATTTGAAGTCAGTGTCATGCACAACTTAAGTTAGTTGCCGTTGCTTGTACCAAACAAAGATACTCGTTTTAATTCCTGGCTCTGGTTTCTCACGTTTTTTTTTTTTTTACTCAGCCTCTCTGCAGCCAGTGTTAATGACAGTGACAGTGAGTCAGCATAAAATCTGGCCATGAACTGGGGAAGGTGAAGGTGCTCTGGGAGTCAGGTGAAAATGTCTAAATGACTAAACTCAACTAACTTGAACCCAGGAAGGCAACGAGTACTGGCCAATCAGAGACAGGTAGGATGGTCCTTTATCTGAGTAGCAGTGTAGAAACACTCAGAAAAGAGTCCCCGGTCAAAATGTAATCGCCACCAAAACTGAATGAAACTCAATGATATGTCGGTTCCATTGTCCGCCTATTATTGACCTGTGGTCAAATCAGTGCGAAGAGCACAAAATGGTCTAAACATGTACAGAAATCTGACACAGACACATAAACAAACTGAAATCTAAAGTTTTCTTCAAGAAAATGTTCATCTGGTTCAGAGTGACTGAGCATCTTTTGGCCTTTTAATGAAAAATTCCTCTGTGAAGTGCTTTCACTCAATAGTCACAAAACTGGGAGGAAGCTTGAATCAGCATAGATATTCAGCTTAACTTGCAAACAGCTGTAGCAGCAAACAATACATTCAGTTTTAAGCCACCCCGTCATGCTTTGAAAAAAACAAAAGCACTCAGACAGTCAATTAAAAGCCTGTTTACCGACGAGCGTGCCAGACGAAATCTCAAACTGTTATTACAGTGTCAAAGCAGCAGCACATGCTCACAGCGGCCTCAGCTTCTCGGATGAGATAAACCAATAGTACGCTAGACTCCTGTGGAAGGGAATTTACAGGTAGCAGGTGGACTATGGGAACCAGCTGTTGTTTACTGGGTAGGAGGGACCAATTGTGGTCAATTACATTCACAGAGGCCCCTGCAAACAGCACACTTAAATTTCAAGTCTCCTGAAATGTGCAAAACAAACATTGTTGGACTGTTACTGAGGGCCAAAACACAGAGTGGTGGTAAACCAAAGGTTTGATAATCCTGTTTATGACTGCAGGTTTTAAGGAGGGAGAGGACAGAATGAAGCCGAAAATGTAACTGTTCTACCATCCACTGCTTTGACTGGGCAATTTGCAGGTGGAGAACTGTATTCTACTATACTTTGACCATCTTTTCACTTAACCATGTGGCACATGGCTTCTGACCCTTGAGCTATTCTACATGACACAATTATCACTTAGCTGAATAATATCTCCAGACCTAAATCTCTAGCCCTGCACTGTTAAAAGAAAACCTTAGGTTTGTTTCATCCATTGTTACTGACTTCTAACCTTTTAGTCTTTAAGTTAATTGCTGCCATGATGAGATGAACAGTCCAGTAGGATAAGCAACACCAATGATCAGATAATCACACATACTGTATAAAAAAACGCCTTGGTCTTCTCTTCCACGTAAGTAAAATAAGTTAAAGGTTTGCTTGTGTTGCTTTCCTACTGAACTGAGTGAGAGACATGTAATCATAACCATTAAGAATGATAGCAGAAGTCCAAAAATAGCTTCCAGTGTGTGTGTCTGCGGTACCAGAATGTTCATTAGATGTCATCAAAGCTGTGGGGGGTTGGGTGATAGAGAGACTGGCAGGGTCATCACATGAACTATTGTTCCAGTGTAACTGCGACATAATGTTGGTCAAACAGTGTATTTATACAGGGCAACACTAATGAATGTTTTAATCTTAGAAACCAAATATCCAAGGATTTTCCCTCCACATTCCCATTAGGAGAGATCATTTTTCCATTCCAAGCCAATAAATAGGCTCATAAAAAAAAGCCAAGGCTCCGGAGATGACTGTGGCTATTTTTATCCTCAACAAGATGCTTCGTCCTCGGATGAATTAATGCAGAGTGGTTTTTAAGATAGAATCCTGAACGTGATGCTTTTGCCTTGTTTCCTCAAGTTTTCCCCTCAGTTGCATAGCAACACTCATGGAGCCACCTATTTTGTCTCCAAATAAAAACACCTCAAAGAGATCGTGAAGAAGCAGAGGGACGATCGGATTTGCAAATGGTCCGAGCTGTTTGAATGCACTGACAGAAAAGATGTCCTCCCCTTCACAGTTGGCATTAAATCCACCAACCGGATTAGGAGAAGCGTTACGGTCCAGTTTATTTTCAGCACACAGGACAACAGGACAAGATAGATGTTTACTTGCTCCTCCATAGAGCATTGTGTATGATGATTTTGAACATGACACACTGTGAACAGAGAATTATGCCTTGTAGAAAAACATTTAGGGCTCTATTTTTGTGACAGCGCAACAACCAATGCTAGGAACGCCATGACCATTGGGTCATTTCCTGAATTTTGAAATCCACTTCAAACTTCTGTGTGGTGTTTAGGTGCCCAGTGCAGATCGCACAGGTGGGAGGTTCATTGAGATGAGGAACTGCAAAGCAAGTTGTTGGTATTTTGGAAGAAAATGTGCCCCAGAACCACGTCTGTTTCTACGAGGACACCGTCCGTGTGCCCAACACATATTGCATTGTGTTTGTCATTAAAGACTGTGTAAAGGCAATTCATGATTTCTTTCAAAATACAATACATAAAATATTTGCTGAAAACATGTGAAAAGACTTTGACCTATATATTACTGAAATGTGGATTCAGAGGTTCAAACTGTTTTTTTTGTTTTGTTTTTTAACCAGTTTTCAGTCCAGGATTTTGTGGGAGGTCCTTAAAGGGTGGCTCGATGACACGCTGAGGCCACCCTGAGCATAATCCCTCCACCTCCCTAACCCCCAGGGTCACTATGAGATTAAATAACTAGTTTCTTGTGCATGTGCTCTGTTTTTGGTTCTGATGCAACAACAGCTTTTCTGCACAGAAGATGAAGTTCCCTGGGTGCTAAATGTACCACTAAATCGGATTTTGGTTTAATGATGCTACTTCTGTTGAGCTGCTTTACTTCTACCAGCAGTAGTTCACTCTGTAACACAACATTTAAATAGAATGTACATTATCTGTGCTCACATTAGCAACAAACTCTGTTTAATCCCTTTTTTAAAATTCAGACATTTATTAACTTGTTGCACTCATCTCACTTTGTATTCTTCCAGTAGTATAACTGAAGGTCTGAGGAGGCCGCTAGCAGCTTAAATGAGTTTATATGCATCACGTTGTTTCCACTGGAGTTTGTCCTCTAATATATTGAAGTATCTGTTTTCAGATTAATCTTCCAGGTGCTAAATGTACCAATAAATCTGATAGCGTCCTGTAGTGCCATGCCAGAACAATGCGCTGCTCTGAAAATGAGCCGTAATGTTGAGATCTGCCTCAGGCAAACTAACAAAATGCTCTTTCTTCTCCTCTCCCTGCCTCTCTCTGTTTCCCTTCCCGTCACCCGACCTCTTCGTTCTTCCTCTCATGCATTCTGTTTATCTTCCTCTGTCTCTCTGTCATCTGTAGGTTCCAGAAGTAGGTGATCTCTGCTCCACCAACTGGGAATCCATGGCTGCCAGTTCTGCCACTTGATTCACTGCACTGTGAGTTCACTTCTGTTTTCTCTGTCTGTCTGTCTGTCTGTCTGTCTATCTGTCTGTCTGTCTATCTGTCTGTCTATCTGTCTGTCTGTCTGTCTGTCTGTCTGTCTGTCTGTCTGTCTGTCTGTCTGTCTGTCTGTCTGTCCCTTTGTCCATCTGTGTTTTTTCTCATGTCCTCGTAGGCTTTTTTTGGTTGTTTAGTCAGCCTGTCCAGCATGCCCACTTGAATTAATGACATACCAAACCCTGGGTTCATCCTCTGCACTGGATGCCTGCCTGTGACTTTATTTGTGGTGCTGTTTTGAATTGAGAAGATAGACTTTCGTGACTCTAAAAACTGATGCCAAGAGAGTCTGGTTACTCCCTGTGGACCAGAGTCGTGCTGTGATTAGTCTCTCATGTTGTGTTCATTATTCTGCCGATTCCACTCTCAAGCACATTCTGGCATTAGTGTGGCAACACTGACGTTCTCCAGAAGAAAAACGGCATGTGTGAGGCCAACGTTCCAAACTTAATCACTGACAGGCTGTGATACTGAGTATTTGCATGACTTCATAACAGTGTTCTCTGTTCATATCTGACATAAAGCATACACAGCGGTATAGTATAGTATTGTTTGTTTGTTTTTAACATTGGGCATGATGAGCTGGATAGCTAAAGGAGCAGATGAGATGCACTACAGCTGACGCTTGCAGTAGAACATTATATGAATATAGATTATGATATCGTATTTCATACATGTGCCAATTGTGAAGTGTGGTTCCTGTAACATGGCAGAAATGAGATCTTGATGTTTTTATATTGATCTTTGACAGAAACAAATGGTGTTGCATTATGTGATGTGTAATTTTGGCCAGTTGAGGAAAGTGAAAGAAGATGGAAAGACAACATTGATGTTTTATCGCCTTATAAAGGTGACAGACATTACTTTTTATCAGGGGGTTAGGGGTAGGGTTGTCAAAAGTATCAGGACTTTGATATCACGTTTAAAACGATACAATCTCTGTTATATGCACATTTGATCGCTCAAAGCGTTTTTACACTACATATCTCATTTACACACAATAAATCAATCAATCAGACTTTCTTTGTATAGCACTTTTCATACAAAACATGTGACACAAAGTGCTTCACATAAAAACAGAAAAACACCCCAACACCCACCCCATCTCATTCTAAACAAAGCACGACACAAACTGAGGAAGCTCCATTTCAGGCAGGCAAGCAGGTTAAAAATGAAATCAATAAAAATGAATGAATAAATAAAATCAAATGATAACAATAATAAGAAGAAAAAGAAAAAGAGAAAACCCCATTAAAGATGTATGATAGTGAAATTAATAAAACTAATTATGTAAAAATGTGTAAATAGCTAGATAAAAAAGAATAAAAGTAAAACAAAAGTAAATAGTGAAAATGGTGTAACATTAAACAGAGAAATATTTTAAAAGTAAAAGCCATTCATACACTGAAGGCATCGGCTGCCATGTCAGGTCATCAGTTTGAGGAGCTAACCATTCATACACATTCACACACCCATGGCTTCAGGAGCAATTTGGGGTTCAGTATCTTGCCCAAGGACACTTCGCCATGCAGACTGGAGGAGACGGACATCGAACCACCGATCATCTGATTAGTGGACGACCCGCTCTACCCCCTGAGACACACACAGCCAGTATGTGTGGAAAAGGGAAGGATAAGAAAGTACTATTAGACTAACTAACTACTAACTCCTTGAAATACATGAATGTGTTCAAATAAAGTATAAAACCCACCCAGTTACACTGCAACTGGTCCTCCTATTTTTGTATTACTAATAGTGGTATAATATTGAAGTTTTCAATGCTGGTATCGTGACAACCTTACACTCTACATATTGATGAGGGCAGCTTTATTGTTTTGTGAAACACTCATCCACACGTGTTGGCTCTTTTTGAACTCGTTGGGAGGATTCTGTTGATGACTTACTTTTGCGAACGTTGACATGCACTTATTACCTCACTAATGATCTCTGTTTTTTCATGCCTCAGTGCCAGCTGGGTAAAAAGCAGCCATCTGTGTTGTTGTGTCTGGGCAGGTTTGGGTCCTCCTCTGTTTGCATGTGTTCAGCCTGCACAGCTCCCACCACAGATGTTACTGTGTGTGTACAATAACAATAGATGCTACGTTCTGTACTTGACCTTTAAGAAAGGAACACCAGACAACCACTTTTGTCTGCAACATTTGCTTTTCTCTGGAGCTTTGTGTTGAGACTGACACACAGACACGGGCTGGGAAAAAAACATGCTTTTTTTTCTTTTGCCATATAAATCAGAGGACTTTATTTGGAACAATCTATATTGTTACATGGGAAAGAACTTTGTAGCACAGTTTGGACCTTTTCACAGAAAAAAAAGTTAAATACTGAATTTCTGATCACTCTTAAAGACTCCTTGGAGGTACTGCTGATTCATACTGAAACAACATCATGCCATTAAAAAATAAATCAATCAAATGACATGTAGTAAGCAGCAAACACTGACTGGCAGCAAAACGCCCACTCACAAGCAGGAAGTGCGTGAAATCATATTTTACATTTTTTCCCTTTTTACATACATTTCACGCATGCATCAGCTCAGGTGGTTGGGGGCTGACTGGAAAGATAAAATGCTTGTTCAGAGGTAGTGTACCTTGTGTGAGCTGCGGTACAAAGCATACATAAGCTGCCTCCTTCAAAGCTTTTGACCCACAGGCAGCTGCTCGCCTTCGTCCCATGTGCATTTCACCTGGAAGCGTCAGCGGCGTAGGATGGCATTAGCCTCCTCTCGCCGCCTCTGTTTTCTCCAGTATCCATTAGGTTCTGCTGCCGTTTAGTTTGTTTTGCACTTGGCAGTTAAAAGCAGGGAGGTGTTGTGTTCGACGTAATTGGGTGATGTGGTATCGCTTTCCAGGCTCTTGATGCCTGCAGTCATTTCTTGGCCCACACCTCTCATCACCAACTTCAAACTCAAGAGAAATTATTGCTCATGTTGTAAAGATTTAAGCCATGTGTCGGTCCAAAACTAGATTAATTCTGTAACAAAATAGTTTTTTGACATTTTTGATAGTTACCAGTAGGGGTGGGCGATATATCGAATATACTCGATATATCGCGGCTTGTTCTACGTGAGATGTATGAAATGACTATATCGTGACCATCGAGTACTTGTCACGTAAATGTTTTAAGCTGTCTGCATTTAATTCTCCGGAGTTTTGCCTGTGTCACTCCTGGTGCTCCTCACAGCACGCAGCACACTTCCCTGCCCACCCAGAAAAATCCCCTGTGCACATGTGTACTTTTTGTATCGAGTGAGGAGAGACGAGGCCCACTGGCCCACTCCGGAGGCGTACGCGTTGCGTAACGGCTGCGCCGTGGTCA
Organism: Larimichthys crocea; assembly: GCF_000972845.2. Classification (NCBI taxonomy): domain Eukaryota; kingdom Metazoa; phylum Chordata; class Actinopteri; family Sciaenidae; genus Larimichthys; species Larimichthys crocea. The sequence continues at coordinate 898,899 of NC_040028.1, forward strand.
CCGGAGCAGGTAGCCGCCAGTCTAGTCAATGAGAGCACGTACTCGCGTACGTCCAGGATTCTCGCGTGATCTCGCGTGAATATGGTCGGCTCGCTACGTTGCCAAGACACGCCCGGTGTGAGTTGACGGGGGTTCTCTTGTGTGACCCTCAAAAATGTCTATGTTACCTTTTGATGATGCACATTGGGTCTCTTTAATGATGATTCTAGATACCCTAGATATTCTAGATAATTTAAAGAATGGACAATGTATGCATGATGCTGCATAGGCATGGATCTATGGTGGACCTGAGATGGGTCAAATGATGCCCATGCTGCTAATTCTGCATAACTTTAAGCCTTAATATAATGTGAACAGGTGAGTTGTATATAAATTCACCCTCAGTACAGTTGTCATGGACGGGGAAATTAGCTATAGAGACCAAAACAGTTTTTTGTAAAAGGCTGTAAACATGTTTAAGCCTGAAGAACTGCAGTCTTTGGCACTGCGTTGGCTTCATTTCCCAGCCACTGAGGCTGCTGCTTGAACCCACTGAGCTATTACCCCCAAATTTCACCGGGCGCATGCCGTGCTGCATGTGTGCCGCAGTCGCACAGTGATACGCAGCCGTTCTAGTCAATGTATCAAACCCCACCAGCTCCACCACGGTCCGGTTCAGAAGCCTCCACTCAGCTCTGCGCTGAATATGCAGCTGTTCTATTTTTGATGGACACCGCAGGCAGCCCACGTCAATTTACACAGAGCACCTCGAGCTTACAGGAAGCCAGACACAGAAACAGGATAGAGAATCTGGTGGATTTTCAAAATAAAATACCCTAGGCAAACTACTGGTCGTAAAAACAGACAAAAGCGAAACTAATTAACTACGTAGCATATTTACACATGTAGAAGCATGTTTAGAAGAACATACACTGGGAAAATGACGAAGTCCGAGCAAGTAAAAAAAGTCTAGTGGAAGGAAAGTCGCGTGCAGGACGGACCAAAACAGCGTTGCGGCTTCTGGAGACTGACTCACTTCTGGAGCCAGCCTCAAGTGGACATTTGAGGAATTGCATTGGCTTCATTTACCAGCCACTAAGATTGCTGCTTGGGCCCACTGCTGTTGTAGAATGTCTTTTTTGGACACTTTACTGTTAAATAAAGTGAAGCCACTTGTGTAACCTTACTTATGACGTGAATCTTTGATATAAAACTGAAACTCATTAATGAGGACAATGATTTTATTATCTCTTTGCTTTCCTATATTGAGTTTTTTTTTCTTCTTCATCAAAGTCTGTCACATGTTGGAAGAAAACCACTGATTTCACATAACGCAGACAGACAGTCGTGAATGTTTTTCCAAACTGGAGCCAGATTTCTGGATTAGCATAGCCATTCTCCAGAGAGCGCAGTTAGCAGGCAGAGAACCAGACAAAGCCATGGTTAAATCATTAGTGAAATAAGCCTGTCCTCCATTACCAGCCTGAAACAGTCCAACAGCACCATGGGAAATTTTTATTGGTGGTAATTGGGAACTGTTATCAAATCTGTTCCCCCTTTCTCGTTTCTCCTCAACTCAAGCACTGTAGCAGAAACAGGCAATTGTTCTTCAAAAAAAAAATAGACCTAGTTTCTCCAGCAGCTTGGGGCTGTTTCTGTCCTGTGTAGCTTCCTATATATTCTGCCCATATATTCTTTTTCTCATGCTTTTACTCCAGAAGGAATAATTAAAACCTGCGTGGGCTTGTGTTGAATGTAGAAGACCTCAGAGTGTTGAAAGTAAGTTTTCTTTTTTTAAATAATCTATCAGTTAGAATGTCTGTGTCTGTGATTATTTGTTAAAGGTTCAAACTGAACAAATAAATAGATAAAACAAGCTGGAGCACACTTTCTGTGCTGTCTGTTTCATGGAGGCAGAGAGGATATTCGTCAGGGTGGAGAAAAACCTGAGCTCTCCACAGTCATCACCAACCTGCCCCTGGCTAATCACCGTGTCAGTTTTACACCACAGTGTGGAGAGAGTGAGTGAGTGAAACAGAGAGTGAGAGTGAACGAGTGTGTGTGTGTGTGTGTGTGTGTGTGTGTGTGTGTGTTGGTATGACAGTGTGGGTGAGAGGAGAGAAAAAACTGTAAGAGGGAGAAGAAAATCTCATGATGACATGCTTGTTATTTATAGCCTTACAGCTGGATTGTGCATTAATATAAACCTGCTACAGCACTGTGTGTGTGTGTGTGTGTGTGTGTGTGTGTGTGTGTGTGATTCAAGGTTTGAATGTTTCAGTTTGTTATGTGTTGACTGGAGATAAAAACATGTGCATTCCCTCCTTTTTCCCATGACCAGCACATTAACACAGCAGTGACTGACTGTACATCAGTGCTTCAAGTTATTAAACGTGCTCAAAGAAGAGCGTCTCATGTTTGACCGGAGCGAGCGGAGCACTTGTGGGTTTCACACGAGCAGACTCCAGATATGTTTGACCGCCCTCCTCCTGACTGTTTTATTTGTGGTTTATGTTAAACGATTCTTTTTTGTGTGTGTTCTCATTCGTTTTTGTTACTACTACAGGGAGCATCTAGAGTAGTGTTACTAAGAGAAAAATCTTTCATTTTGTGGAATTTGCACAGGACAGTTCCTCTACACAAATGGCTAGAAGCACTAGGGCTGTAGCAATACACTAATCTCATACGATACGATACATGATATTCAGCCAACGATACGATTTGATACGATTCAATACGAATATCATTTTCTGAAAGACAGTGTGATGCTGACATCTTGTGAGTGTTCCATTGACTTGGAAAACTGAAAGCATCAATTACACAAGATATGGCTCTGACTAGACAGAGAGTGTACAGCTTGCAAATGCTGGACAAAATAAATCTGCTTTTTGTCATATCACACCTCAAACAGTACTAGTGAAGAGTTTTTGAATGAAAATATTATTTTTCAATCCCTTCGTCAGACATACATATGCAGTTTTTCAACCAAATTGGTGAAGAACAATAAAATAATGCCCTTTCAATAAAAAAGGTCCCGTGTGGTTTTGCCTTATTTTCTTCAGGAAACATCAATTTTTCGATTGGTCTTTTACGGGGTGGTGTAGAACAACAAGGAAGAGTTGGACAGACACAAACATCTCCATCTTCAGCAGAATTTTAGGAAAACAGTGAAACAAACCACATCTCTCCATCATAAACTGTTTCACAGATATTCACAGACATGTAAAACTTTAGACTTTTTTGACGGATCCACCCAATCCGTCCCCGGAGTGCTCCACTTCTGCTTGAAGTTACTGGATTTATATTCACTTTTCTCTTGAATCTCCTCACTCTGACTGTGTAAACAGGAAGAGGAAGACGTCGGTGTCTGTGTAAAGAGAGTATCTAGACGGGTAATTTGCTAGAAATGCTCTACAGCGACACTAGCAGCTGGCTGACCTGATCGCTCTTCCTGCAAAGCTAATGGGGGAAATGGGCAGCGAGCAGAGTGCGAGGCAGAACACAGGGGATTTGAATAGGACTTCATGTATCGATACTGCACATTTTTTTTTTGTTTGTTTGTTTTTTTTCCCTAGAAAACAAGAAACACTTTGTTTCTCATCCAAATTTATGTGATCAAGTAGAAATTCTGCACATACAGTATCAATTTGTGTAAGCAGTCAGGGAGCTCTACAGAATTACAGAATAGTTTCATGTTTAGTAAAGAATATTTGGATTTAGTCAATCAGGAAAGTAGGAATACTCTATACCAAAAAATGAGAAATGATCTGCAGTACCTCAAACGTCCACTTGAGGCTGGCTCCAAAAGTGAGTCAGTCTCCATAAGTCCCCATGTTCAAATGTCCAGCGTTCACAGCAGAAATAAACATGTTTACAGCCTGGTACAAAAAACTGTTTTGGTCTCTGTAGCTAATTTCTCCGTTCATGACAACTGTACTGATGGTGAATTTATATACAACTCACCTGTTCAGATTATATGAAGGCTTAAAGTTATGCAGGATTAAGAGCGTGGACGCTTTGATTGACAGGTGGGTGCTGTCACAGATGTATTTGTTTGAGCACCCAGGTGTCATTCAGTCCACCTCGGGTCCACTAATGATCCACGTCTTTGGCAATTTTTAGACTAGTCTTAGGCCTTGTTTACACATACACGGGTATTTTTAAAAACGGAGACATTTCCCTTCGTTTGTATCTATCTTTTACACGCAAACGGTGAATTCGCCTCTGAAAACAAATCTTTCTAAAAACTCCGGCTAGAGTGGAGATTCTGGAAAACTACGGTTTTGCGTTTGTGTGTAAATTGAGATAAACAGAGTTTTAGGCAGCTGATGAGCCAAAAGTGCGACCAATGTTTACCTTTTGCTATGACGATGATCATGGAAGCATTCGGAGTAGAAGTTGCAGTTCTTCTGGTGCAAACACTTTTCATGTGTTTGCATTTGCAGTTCCTGCTGGAACTCTTTGTCTTGTCCTCGTATTTTTTAAGATAAAACCAAATGTTCAGCACCCTTTTAATAAAAATACTGTTAAGCTTCTCCATAGAAGCATTATGACAAATTCATTTCACTTTTTTAAATGGAGAGATTTATTTGTGGATTTTATTTACTTTGTTATGAAGGTGTGTTGCGTTGCGTTGTGTGTATAATGCACTCCCACACATCTGGCTGTGTCTGCTCTGCCACTTTGCTGGTGTTTGTCTGGAGGCCAGCGGGTTGCTCTCCCCTGAGACATGCACTGGCTCTTTCCCAGGCCGGACTGCAACAACTCTCCCAGAGTTTGCACAATACTGAACACCGCGCTGGAATGGTCATGCCCCACCCCACCCACCCCACCCCTCTTCTCTCTCTCTCTCTCTCTCTCTCTCTCTCTCTTTTTTTTTTTTAGTTTTGCTCTCCCTCACCCTCTCTCTGTCAATGAGTTTCTGCTACTGCCTTTCTCTCTTTGTGCCTTCCTCAGTCTGCAGAGAGGTAGATTACGTCAAAAGATTTAACACAGTGAGTCTCACTGGGTGGGTACCTTCACCCTTGTTCATACTCCCTTAGCTTAAAGGATAAAGATAGATGAAAATGAGATCTAATGCTCCTGATACATACTCGTACAAAACAACTTTTGGGGCACAAATGGAAACTTGATATTTACAGCTACATAAAAATCAAGTCATGTAGAGCAGATTTTTGTCCAAGAGTATTAAGAGCTTAAAGTTGAGCTCCCCACTGGCTGTATTGAATCTAAACTGCATCCTACCATGTTGTGGGATTGTTGAACAACTTGGATTGACAGTTGGAACTGCCAAGGGCTAATGAGTGAGCCTTAGGACGGCAGCAGGACATTGTTTTGACAGAATCATCTGGTTTTGCATTGGCTGTTCTAAGTTGAATCTGTCAGTGAATCAGCTCTGTGAGGTGAGCTTTTTAAAACAAGGTTGTCTGGTTGTCACATTACTCATCGCCGTCTGTCAACACTACTACTAAATAGGCTCGTACAGTCCGTGTTTTTAGTTTGTTTGCTTTGGTAAGGCTCGAGGCTTGATGGAACTAAAGAGGAGGCCCAGTAAATTCTGTGGCTAAAATGTGTGCTCAGATTGCAAAGCGACTGAATTCACCCACTCCCCTATCCTTCATGGTTTCACTTGGCAGTGAAAATACTAGTAATGAACACTGCAAATATTGTGTCTCCTGTATATTGTATAGGGTAAATAGCACAAGGAGTACAGCCCCGCCATCCATTTAAAGCGCCCGTTCAGCTCTCAGACAAGTGAGACGGCTGACCGTTCATAAAATAGACCATCATGTTTCACTGGCAGGACAGAAACAACAGCAGGGCCTTGGAGCTCATTCACTGTTAGTTCCACACATTCTTTCCCCGCTGATATCGTCCAACACTGTAGATTAGAGGCATTCATATGTCTCACAACAATCTGTAATTTCTTCCTACTCCCAAGTAGGGCTGTGCAATTAATCTAATTTTGATCACGATTTTGATTTTGTTGTCAAACGATCTCAAACATCATATAATCGAGTTTAAACGATTTATTTTCCACTTTTCATTACACAATTTCTGAGAGACGCGCATGCGCAATAAATTCCATTTCATGCGGCCCCGCTGACTAACAGGATAGCCTATACTCCCTCACGCAGCTGAAGAGTGAGAAGGTGTGTCGTTTGGTGTTCAAAAACAGTGAGTGAGATTGAAAGCGAATGAGAAGAATCCAATGAGAAGCAGCAGCACATAATGTGCAAGATTTGCTACAAGGTAATAGCTGCTCCTCTTGGTAACACTATGAATTTATTCAACCATCTCAAACCAAAGCACAAAGTCACTCACGACGAATTAATAAAGAAACAAAAAGACAAAGCCAGTGCCACAACCAGTAAGACGTCAACACAAACTCAGTCATCGATCACAGACACATTGTTTAATGCAACTCCTTATCCGACAAGTTCGGAGAGGCACAAGACATTAGACTACGTTTACACATAGCCGGGTATGTTGAGAAACGAATATTTCCCTCCCTCCGTTTTCCAAAATAACATCGCGCACATAGCATCGTTTTCAAAAAAGTTTTCGTTTACATCAACCCGCATAAATACACCATGGAGTGCCATCATAACTACGCCAAGCCTATGGGCGGCTGCTTCCATGATCATCGTCATGGCAAAAGGTAAACATTGGTCGCACTTTTGGTGCATCAGCTGCCTAAAACTCGATTCGTTTTCAGAGACGAATTCACCGCTTGCGTGTAAAAGATCGGTACAAACGAAGGGAGATGTCTCTGTTTTTTAAAATACCTGTGTACGTGTAAACGGGGCCTAACAGCTGCCATTGGATATTTCTTAGCTAAAGATATGCAACCCATTAATACAGTCGAGGGTGAGGGTTTTAGGAAGATGCTTATTGCTTATTATTATATTTATTTTGTTCTATAAATATAGAGAATTTGCAGAGCAGCTGGAGCCATAGTTTATTTTGGATACATTTATGTTTTTCCTTATTTAATGTTCCATAAAGTATATTTATTTTATTGATTTAATGCTTTATCCATTGCAAAACAGCTGTAAACTACATATTTGTAGCCAAAATGTATTTTCAATTTGAATATTTTGCATAAAGAATTAATAACAAAGTGTTTTTTTGTGAAACTCAAAATTAATCGTTTGAATAATCGTGATTTTAATATTGACCAAAATAATTGTGATATTGATTTTTTCCATAATCGAGCAGCCCTACTCCCAAGTACAAGACCAAGTTTTAGTGTTGAACTTCATCTGGATAATGTATTCTCTGCTCCTTACCCGAGGTCTAGCAAATCCACAGGCCTTGGTTTTGTGTTTGATTGTTTTGGGTAGGATTGCATAAGAATATTTCCTGTTTGTTTTAACTCCGCTGCAGTTTGGAATTTAAAGAGCATTGTCACTAAACTCGTAAAATGAGCTGACTAGTATGCTACAGCTGATACACAGCAACTGTTGCACAGTTGACAAAATGTTTCAGGAAAAACTTTTTTTCCCCCTGTGTGCGAGTATGTGTGTGTATATGTACAAAACACAGCTGGTACCATGACACTAGAACACAGAATTACACTCGAGACCGTGAACGTCAAGACTTCACCACCGTTAGATCTGTTAAGTTTGGTACCAGGCAGCAACCTCCGTGTGAAGTGAAGCCAAAAACTGAACTTCCTCAAACTTCTACTTGAGCCTGGATACAGGTTTTTAATTATATTTTTGATTAGATTTGCCGGGAGCTGGCAGGGGCAGGACTGTAGGTGATGCCACACACACAACGTCTATTCTCTTTACTGGCTATGCTTATTACACACAGTGTATTATTATATTATTTATGACTGTCTATTGAATTAAATTCAACTAAACCTCTGCAAGCACACACTGAAGCACACACAAGCCTCTATCCTTCACTCACACACACACACACACACACACACACACACACACACACACACATACACAGACAGGCAGGCAGAGCCAGCCGTCTTACCACTTAGTACATCACAGTGGACACGGTCCATTACACTCAGTCCATCTTATGTTTTATTAATATGGATGGACCCTTGATGCAGCCTGAACACTGGAAAGGCCAGTCCACAATGAAAGCCATTTCTCAGCCATTTTCAAGTCCATCTTATTTTACACTGAGGCTAATTAATATCACAGTGTGCACTGTAATCATTTTGAAGGAGATATGAGTGCACTGTTTACTACACCAGAATGCCATTTTACAAATACAAACAAGGCACGGCCATCGCTTGCTGATGGATGTTCCTCTGGTCGAGGTATGTTGGGTTCTACCGTATAATGTGATAAATGCATTTCTAAAAGTGGGTCACATCATCTAATACTCCCTCTTTCTGTTACGTGCACGGTTTGTGTGGACTGAGGATTATTTACCTTGTAAAGCTGTTAGTGTTTTATTGCTTCTACACAAGATACATCTTTAAATGTCAATCCACCGTCTGCTAAGATTGTTCCAACATATGCTATCATTAGTAAATTATCCGGCCTTATCCACCAGGTCCTATGCTGCAGTGTGGAACCTCAAGGCAGATTTTGACCTTTAAGACATTGTCTTTCGCGCCGGTATTCACCACTGTCTGTGACAGCTGAAATATGTGGATAAACAGAGTCCTCTGCGCCTCCTCTCACCTCCTGTCTCTTGTCTGGCTGCATTGGTGGTCTGTGTGTTGTCAGCTCACAGACTTGTTTGGATTGTGAAAGTAACTCTCTGGGGAAATTCTGTGGATTACATACCACTCATTTGTTGGTGCATAACTCTCATGGTGCAGCCTGTAGTTTGGCATGTCTTCTTCTTTCAGACTGTTCTCTCTGCAGCATGTTGTGCAGATCACATAAACTTTAATGGCATGACCTACACATACAGAGTGTAACCAAATTAGTGAGACACATGAACATATTTAGCAAATAAATCTTAATGCAAACTGGTTGCTTGTTTTACACGGTTATCATTACTTAATAGAGTTATACTATGATCCCACTTTACAGTTTTAAATAAAATATAGAAATATTAACAGAACATGCTTTTCTAGTGGCTACACTCAGTAAACCAAACAGGTATTTTGTTTGAATATTAGCAGATGTTGAATGTAGAAACCCAAAGAGTAGTTCATCCCAATGCAAAGGAACTTTTGTCCCAAATATTGTCACTAACTCTGTATAGATCTTACGGCAGAAAGCATTTACAATTGAGACTCTTGCAGCCAAACATTCTCCAAAAGGTTGAGCTTGAAATCTTCCATTGAAATTCACAATATTTTGTTATATTTTAATATTTCCTCTGTAATACAGCTGTTAGTTTCCCCATCCCATCTTTGTTTAATGTAGGTGCTCCTAGTTGTCTTAACTCCTTGAAGTACCTAAAGCCTAAAGTCTTGTAAAGCCCTGAGTTAGCCCCATAGGCACTAATAAAAACATTGAACAATTCATTCCAAACACCTTTTGGCTTTCAGGAATTGAACTATTAATATGATGACGTACCTGAAGAAATTTAAAGAAGTCTGTTGTTTAAACCATGTTGTCTCCTCAATGCCTCAAAGCTGTTCACTGACCCCTGAATGAAAAAGGTGCAATATGAAGAGAGTCCTTGTTTAGCCTGTCCCTTAGAGCTAATATCTCATTTACTCGGAATAAAGTTGAGGTCATACGAACACCATCTCAGGATCTTTATCTCTTCAAGTAGGCCCCTTTTACCAACAATGCCTAGCCAAGTTTTCAAATTGATCCATTTATTGCTTGTTTCCATGAAGTTTCTAGTCAGTCTTTTATCTCCTTGTCTGAATAGGAATTTAAATATTATTAATGGGATTTCCCATTCACTGTGAGAATCCATCCATTCCACTTGCCTTGGTTTAATCAATACTTGTGAACATGGGCATCTCCCTCATAAACAGAAACACGCCTTGATGACTCTAATTGGGGACGCCACCCTGGAGCTTCTCCATCTAACATCAACTTACTAGAGTAAATGCTTGTTTCAACTGAAGCAACCTGTCAAGTTGGCCAGCTTTGAAACATTCTTAAACATCTGTAGTAACAAGACACGAGCAGATCCTGGAATCGCATCACTCAGAGGAGCTCCTGGAGGGTTTGCACTTACAGTGTGATGCCTGACAGTGTTGATTCACACTGTAAATGGGTGGAAAGTGTTATGGTACAAATGAAATGCTTCACAAGTGGCTCAGTTAATGTATTTTTAGGGCATAGACACCTTTCCTCTTGCTCTTTGAACACATTATTGTTTCCAAACATTATCTATAGGTTCTCTGAATGTCTATAGAGCGTTTGGCAGTTTTTTGTTTGGTTGCTGCTTTGTTTTGTACTTATCTCTGTCTCTATATCTATTTGCACATCGGGCTTAGTGAATTAACTGTATATCTCATTCTTGGCCCTTGCCCATTGCTTTAGTTACTAGGGTCACATATATTTCTCTGTAGCTCTCAGCTTTCATTCTGTCTGTCTGATTAGAGAAAAAGTCACTAAGCAAATGATGCAGATGACTCTCCTCTTTCATTTTAAGACTTTTTTTCAGTCCATTAAATCTGCACTTTACACATAAATGAGAGAACATGTTTAATGTCAGTTCAGTAGTTGCTTTTACTCTAAACATAAATTGAGTTGGGCAGCTGATGAGAGTCATGTGGAAAAGCTCCTTGAAGCTGGGCTGACATACACTCACTCTGTGGACACATGCTTGAAACTGAGCAACACTCATGTACACATACACACTCAAACACACGTGTACACACATGGCTCTGGAATGTTTCTCTAAACTGTTGTCTCATAGCTAACCTCATGTCTGTCCTGTAACCTAGTTTGCTGAAGGAGACTGGCTTCGCACCATCGGCACCCATGACTAAGTGAAAAGATTAGTCTATGGCACCACTGACTGTACTTTAAGGTGGTAATGCTTGAATGGCTGGAGGAAATGTTTGAAGGTCATCACTTTAAATCCCTGGATGAGCTGAGAAAATCTGAGGAAAGGAGGCAATAAGTGCAGTCTGCACTTCATTTACTGCTGTCAGGGTGTCCTTCACCAAAGTGCTGAACCGCTGCTCAGAGTCTATAGTTGTACTGGATGTACTTCCAACTGTGGCTGTTCCTGATGTACTCTGCTATAAGCAGGTGAAATGATTTATAGATGAGCTGCATTAATATGTGATTTTACAGTGCAGATAGTGAGTTAGTTAGACTGGACATTAAATGGACCTTACTCTCTTGTACAAAGTTTGTGTCCAGATAATTGTTATGTTGATTGCGTTGTTGACGCAGTGTATGTGCTGTAGGTTTGCACAATTCTGTGAATTTTCAAAGTTGGAAACTTTCCATGGGAATTAACAGGAATTTATAGGAATAAATGGGAATAAACTGGGAATTTACAAAATTGATGGAGGGCCTTAACAGGGAAATATAGTTGGGAGAATTGTGTGCAAGTACACTTTCACACCACACTTCAGAGCCCAGAGCACACAGAGCCTTTTCCAACGCATGCAACTCTTTCAAAATAAAACCCTTACATCTTGTATTATTTTGCATGAATGTCTGCTCATGACACACCAAAATGTTTATATTTATGTTTGGATATGATACAGTTTCTAAATTACCCCTAATTCCCATAAATGTCCATAATTCCCATGGAGTGACCTCTAAGACAGTATGCTGTAACATGTGCATGTTGGTGCCTATCACACAGAGGGCAAGCCCAGGTTGATAAGGCTGAGATTCAAATCAAGTATTGCACTACCGTTGCCAGCTGTGAGCCACATTTCGTCTGCACCCGTCCACCGAGTGCCAGGACCAAGTTTAGACCTGTTTTAATAAACAAAACAAAACAAAACAAATTCACCTGAAGCATTTGAATACTGATTTGGTTGTCAGTTATCATGGCGACGGTCAAAGCATTTGTATATGGGTCAGCCCAATACATTAAATTACCTTACAGATGTGACATTGCATTTCCCACACACACACACAGGGAGCAACTTTGGGTTTATTGTTTGGCTCAAGGACCCTTTAACATGTGGCCAAGGAGGAGTCAGTGATCGAGACACCGACCTGATGGTTTGCAAATGTGCAAAATATTGAGCAGACAAACTAATGTAAGCTTCTGATCATTGAAAAACAAATGAATTGATAGACATGCATCACTGACAGCAGTGCAGTGTGTGCTCCTTGGCCTGTTTGACTTCATTTCCAGCATTTAATATAACACTATAAGAATAAATGATGGCTTTAAAGAACACTCACAAGCTTACTGTTGACTTAAAAAACAACTTAGCTTTCTGCTGCTGCCCTGCTTCTCTGTCTCTGCACTCTCATTCCTATTTCATATATACTCTGCTCTAGTCTCTCCCACAGCTGTCTTATCATTCAAGCCCTCTGCCACAAAGCAGCAGAAAATCCCATATCCCATCTCCTCATGGCTTCAGCTTTCAGCCTCAGTTATTCCACTATTATGTACCAGGCTCAGTGAGCTCCCACTCCCTCTCTGCAAACGTGCTCTGGGTGGGAAATGAGCTTCTGTCCTCGGCATACTGACTTTTTCTCAAGGGAGAAACGTTGCATCTCTGTGGAGAGGTGAGTGTGGTAGAATCTGATTTGGAATCTGAACGTGAGCGTTCTGTCTGGCTTTGATACGTTACTGCTTTACATCTCCATCTCGTATTCTTTCCGTCAGTCTCGCTGGCACTGTATGTCTCAGGATGTCTCCTACTTTAAATTTTATCATTTTATAACCTGAACTATGACCAGGACGCACACTTGTACTGCAGGAATTTGTCGGGTACATCACTGCCAGTGAAAGAAAACATGAAGTCGCCACAGGAAGACAACACAGAACTTATCTAGTAAACATAAGAACAGAGAAACAAGGTAATTAAGCATGAACAATTGACTGCAAATTTGGCACTTAAAATGTTGTATTAACATATTAGTTTCAAAGAGCTTATGTAGTGACCAGCTTGGTCAGGGCTAAATGTATCACATAAAGACGACTCTAATCATCGTTGGCATCTCTAACAGCATGTTGGATGTAACAATTTCAGATGCAACATGTGAGTTTGTCCTTCTTTTCAGTGCAAACATGTTGTCCAAATAAGAACACTGTTGCCTTTTAGGTGCACTACTGAAATGTGAGCTCATGTTGGCCTTTAAGAAAAAAAACTCTATCTGGGAAGACGACATTCCTGTGTTGTCACTAAAACAAGACAAGCTGTGTGTTGCAGTCATTGTGAGGTGCCTTTTGCCAGAGGAAATCAACTGTTTCTGCCTTGTAGATCCTCAAAAATACGGGAAAAAACTATGACATTTCCTGCTGCTCCACCCCCCCAAATTACAAGATGGGGTCACATTAGCTTCCTCACCCCATGTACCTCCACCCCAGACAAAAGTCACTTGTCAGCAGTTGAGTTAGGAGTTGTAACTTGCAAAGACATGAGGCCTTGTGAGTGTGTGGCTCCAACTACTACTAGACTGTTAAAACAACAGAAAACATAAAAACAGTCGGCAATGCACCTTTTATCTCTACTGCTACTGAATCCACCTGAATATGGACCTCTCTGCTGCATTTACCCACTCTACTCACACTTTATGTAACCATATGTAGCATATGTAAATACACCACCAAGTCTGTTCCGCTCTGTCTGTATGCAGTGTCAGCACATTATCTAGCCCTTGTATATTGTGTTGTAATCAATGACAGTATAAAGAATGGACAGAGCCTGAGTGACGTCACCTGTAGGCTTCTGAAGTGCTGTTTGAAGCTGAAAATATGCTGCTCCGTCCGCCTCCCGGCTAATCTAAATATCAGCAAAGGCCAGTGTTGGGCAAGTTACTCTAATGTAGTAAAGTAACTAGTTACAGTTACTAGTTACTTCTCCCAGAAAGCAACTAAAATAGTTACTGAGTTACAAATTATAAAAATAACTAGTTACTTTGGAAAGTAACTGTTGTGTTCTTTCAAGTAATTTTTTTAAGAAAAGAATTTGGAGCCCACCTCCATCCCTCTTTGACGGAACTTAAAATACATGTGCGTGTTCAGTTATTTATGATATATACTATACTTCCATTTAAAGAAGGCTGCTTTTGGACTGTTCGGGCTCGCCATTCCTGTTTCTCGTTGACTTACATGAATGTCCTGAGTCGTCTTTGTGTGTCTGACAGTTTGTGTAAGCAACACCCGCCCAACTCCACATCTGATTGGCTTACCATGGAATTTTACGCAACCTCAGCCATCATAGTAACGCGCCACAGTAACGATAATGGTGTTATAATAATGGGAAGAGTAATCAATTAGATTACTCGTTACTGAAAAAAGTAACGCCGTTACTAACATCGTTATTTATAGCGCTGTTATTCCCATCACTGGCAAAGGCGTGGATCATTGGCGGACCTGAGGCGGGTCAAATGACGTCTGCGTGCTCTGATAACCCATCTGTGATGGCACGTACTTGTCAATCAAGTGGTGATGCTATAATTTTGTGCAACTTCGAGCCTGAACCCTCATTACAGGGGAAATTAGCTATAGAGACCAAAACTGTTTTTTGTACCAGGCTGTAAACATGTTTATTTCTGCTGTGAAGTTTGAACGTTGGACATTTGAACATGGGGACTTATGGAGACTGACTCACTTCTGCAGCCAGCCTCAATCCTAATGTGTGTGCACTTTAATGTAGTCCTGTCTGCACTAGCTTTATGCAGCACCATGGCCCTCGTCTCATTTCTTTGTGTACTCTGCATACTGTTGAAATAACCATGACCAACGACCTTTTAGTCATCTGGCATAGGATCCAGCCCTCTGTGACCCGGATAAGGATGAGCAGTTACAGGAAAGGGATGGATGGCATCTTTTAACTGCATCATCTCATCATGCACTGTTTTTCTACAGTGGCATGACAGCACATAAATCAGCTATTACAGTACACTGCTTATCTCCATGAACCAACTCTTAAAATGTGCACAGCATTTGCATTTTCTTTTGCAGATTATCAGAAAACTCAGTTCACATTATACATTTAGATGGAAACCAGACAACAGCCTTACCTGCTCACAAACTCATATTCAGACACAGTTTGTTCCCACCACTCACTCACTCACACATAAAAGCACACACATTATCGATTTCCCATCTCTCCATCTAGTCAGTCAAACAACCAGACAGATTGGTCTGCCGGAGTCAGGATCTGTTTAACCAGGTGGAAACGAGTTATAGAGATGAGGGTGGAGTGCTGGATGCTCCTCTCTGGCTGAACTGGAGTGGATTGCCAGACGCGCAGTGGCATCGTCTGACAGGTCCCAAATGCTTCATCTCCCTCAGAATGAGTATTTCTCTGGCATGTCAGTTCACTGAGCTATAACTGATGGCAGAGGCCTCAGGTGTATAGGATGGATGAAAGAGACGAAGGATGGTAGGATGGGAAACTTACCTTTGTTTAACATTATGTGAAATGCTGGCAGTCAGAGCAGCAACACTTGATTTAGTCTGTTCTTTGTGTCAAATAGATTTATGTAAAGTAAGTACGTATTCGAAGAAGAGAAAGTTAAGATTCCTATGTTCTGTCTGCTGTTCAAACTCTTGTAAAATTAACTTATATTTGTCTCCAGTTAAATTGGGTAGGCATTTCATCTCAATATTTGATAGATTCTTGATGATTGGCCCTCGTCTTTTTCTTTGTTGCGTGACTGTTTAAATAGAGAGGTTGTCGTAATTGTTCTCCTATTGCACAGTGATTGCGTTCACCTTATTGTTCCGATCTCGGCTGGTTCGCTGCATACTAAACTGATTTCTTGGATTATCTTTTTATTTGTAAAAAGTTAAAAGAATAAAGTTCTCCCCCCATTCCTCGTTCCTCAGAAGTTATTCTTGTCTTAGTACAAGTCTGGGTGTCACTCTGCACTTCCACTGGGTTTGTGTCTTGGGGGTAGTGGCATCGAGCATCAGGTGTTGTGTGATATCTTGCCTGGCACTAAACCAGACAGTGTTTGCTGCTATCAAATTCGGAGCAGATGGTCGCAGATTGAGGGCCAACACTGCATCTCATCTGAACGGCTAACTCTTCTCCAGCAAGCAGTGGGAAAAAAAAAAAAAAACTCCCATCAAATCTTTGTTTTTAATGAGGCAAAGCTGGTTGGTGTTTGTCATCTGTGCGACTGGTTTGTTGTTGTCACATTTTTGTCATTTAGAGAGAAAGAAAGCCGCAAGACACCACTGGATTTTCAGCATTTTAGAGGGTCTATAGGATTGACTGATTCATGGAAGTGTGTGTGTGTGTGTGTGTGTGTGTGTGTGTGTGTGTGTGTGTGTATTGTTCTGTGTAAGCCAGCAGATGCAGTCATCTTTGTACAGCTGTAAGGTTTCTTTACATCTTCCTGTGACCTACACACAGATGAGAATGTGTGACGGCACAGATGGGAGCGCTCGTTTCCTCTGAAAACACAGATGAAACCAAAGAGAGTGAACAGAACAATGAAAGAAGCAGCTGAAGTTATTCAGTCTCGAGCTGGAAGGATTACTCGATTGACAGAAGAGTTCAAATCTGCAACTATTTTGATAAGCAGCTCTAGTTATCAGTTGTAGCAGTCTGTTAACACACTAGTGTGTGTGTGTGTGTGTGTGTGTGTGTGGGTATGGAACGCTGGTGCATCAGACACATTAGCTGTAGATTTGAACTAAGGTGACAGTGGCAATGGATCCAGAAATCATTACAGTTTATGGAGGGACTGCACACCAGTGGCAGCAAGCTGTTTGGTAAGGTGACGGCCTAACCATCAGGAGCAAGTTAGGGTTCAGTGTCTTGCTCAAGGGCTTTTTAACAAGTGGACAGGAGGAGCAGAGGGCCAAATTGTGTTATGTAACCAGAGGCAAACAGCAACACGGCTTACTGTGTGAACAAATAAATGATTCACAGTGTTTGTTTGTCTTCAAAGTCTGCATCAAGTTTTCTATAGAGGCAGACAAATGACGCCGTCTCCTCCTGTAAGTCTCTAGGTGTCTATGTGGACAAGCAGGTGTCCATATTCTTACTCATGTTTTTCATTCAAGACTTAATGTTGTTTTTATTTACTAAAAACTTTATTGTCCTTACGAGTAAATGTGTGGCTGTAGATACACAGATACACGAAAACACATAACCACAAGTATAGACATTCAGTACATATCCCATACACATCGCTCCCCTGCCCATGGCGGTTACCAGGGTGCTGTGTTGAGAGATGGTATGGTGGAAGGTACAACACTCCTGCCACAGCGGGCATGTTTACAGGCCAGGGACCTGGATCTGTGACCGGATGGGAGCAGTATGAATGATGAGTTGAGGGGGTGACGTGGGGTTGTGTGCTATACTGAGTGTTCTGTGTGCAACGACTTGTTGAGGTCACAATATGTTCATATGTGATGGAATTGCATGGAAATGGATTTGAAGTTACCAAGTCAAGGCTGTGTTTGCTGGTCAAATCTTAGTGATAGATTTTGTTTATTTGTGTGTGGTCACCTGCCACGTTTGGGTTTTGGCGATGGTTGTTCTCCGAATTTAAGTCTGTCAGTCGTATTGTTTGGAACAGAGGGGGACGGAGGGAAGGCACATTTACATATCTCAGAGGAGAGAGCAAAAGTGAGAAAAAGCCTGCAGGAAAGCAGCCTGAATAACTGAGTGGGTAGGAACAAGAATATGGAGAGAGAAGAGACGGAAATTGAGAGCCAGAGGGGTAAAGACAAACAACAAAGACATTTTTTTTGAAAGAAGGAGAATAGAGTAGGAAGACAGTGAGATTGGAAGGAAGAGCCTCAGTCAGTGCAGAGAAGGAGTTAAGCTGGAGAGGAGGACACACTGAGGGGCAGGTTAACAACACTTCACTTTTTACAGCTACTTCCTCTAGAAAGAAGGCTTTGTGTCCGCAAAGGCTGTGTATCCCAGTTGAGTTTAATGCTATTTTGATCAAATTCACACAGGCCACATGTTGTTCTCCAAATTTATCGTAGTTGAACTGAATGCTTCTAAACCGCAGGCGCTCCACACACATGCACTCAATTCGCTGTGTGGTCCTCGTATTTACAGTTGCACTGAGAATGTATGCTGAATGCTCACTCATGTTGTAGGTAACCTGTTGACACACCAGGAGGAATGGGATCCCTCTCAAAGCTAAGACATGACAGAACAGCAGAAGACAAGGAACAGCACCGGCTGGTCCATGATCTGGTCTTGAACACGTTTGGTTGTCACCAGTGGCAATAACACCAAAGATCATCACTTGTATAATTTCTCCAATGTGCCTATTAATAAAGTTTTCCTGATTTATTTCAGATTTAGATAAGTTCCCTTTTAATAAGTAACATTTTAAAAACACAATGTGCCGTGCAAACCCAGAGTGGTTGTACAGTCACTAAAAGAGATAAAGGTATTTGGCACATAATTTATAGTGATCAAATTTGTATGATTTTAGTTTGTTTATCATTACAAGTATTGTTTATTTATTATTATTTATTTAACCGGCTGCAGGGTGGCTGTGGCTCAGGAGGTGGAGCGGGTCGTTCACTAATCAGAGGATCGGGGTTCGATCCCCTCCAGTCTGCATGTCGAAGTGTCCTTGGGCAAGATACTGAACTCTAAACTGCTCCTGAATGTGTATGAATGGTTAGCTCCTAAAACTGATGAGCAATTGGCACCTTGCATGGGAGCCAATGCCATCAGTGTATGAATGTGTGTGAATGGGTGAATGAGATATGTACGTGTAAAGCGCTTTTACCATTTAACCATGAAGAGGCTTTAGTACGACTTAACACATTAAGATTCACTGCGAAGACTTCATCACATTTCTTTACTTACTCTTTGTCAGAATAATCCAAAACTAAATTCTCCATGCACACAAAATGACAATGTGAAATTGGTAATCTTCCTTTAAAGTGGCAGGAAATCTAAACATGTCTGCTCCTCAACAGACGGTATAATGTGCAGAGCAAAGAGCACTGTGTGGACACGTGTCATTGAGCATTTACAAAAGTGTAGCACAGGTAGATGCAGCGTTCATTCCCACACACACATACACACACTGTGCTGTTCCACAGGCTCCATGCATGAAACTGATTTCAGCTCCACACTCCAACTTCAAGCTGCCACTGTAATGAAATAATTGGTTCAGTTTAACATAAATGATGACAAACTAGAAAGTTCTGCTTTCTCCTGAGACATTTCTGAACCACTGCCAGATATTCCATCACGGTTACTTCATTAAACAGCATGAAAACACAGCAGTCAAAGTGCAGCCATGAATCCCATTATTACACTTAAAGGCAACAGATCAGCAAGTACTATTGTGTCTGCTACACTGAAGACAAATCTAAAAAACCACAACTCTAACTGCTACACAAATGTAGAGTGTTTGGAAATCATATATTGCACATTAGTTTAGAATAGAGATGCCTCTATGTTCTGTGCTTTCCATGTTTCTGAGCACATATTAATCTCATTTTACAGAATACAATCATATCTCTGATGGAGAGCAGTCGTCGCTCCACTTCAGACAGTCATCCGTCTTTATACATCAAGGATCCATTTAAATCATTGACACTAATGCTATGGCCTCATTAAATATGCATGGCGAGCAAGTCAGTGATAAACAAAAACAAGATGGAGGAGAAAAACTAAGCAGACGGCAATAAGTGTTTGACCAGTGTAGACAGATTACAGCCTGTGTGCTTCAGAAGCAATAAGCCCCACGAGGCTGTGGCTCACCTCGCTGCTTAAGCCTTCTAAAGTCAGTGTAAATCACAGCTTGATTTTATAAAGAGGTTTCTACTTACCTAATAACATTTCATGAAATAAATACACAGCAACAGAAAGTGTAATCAGCCATTGATAAGAAATAATCGCTCTTCCACCAAACAGTGTTGCAGGGTCCCATCTCTGACATTATTTTTCTCCGACATCAGAGAGGTTTTGGCTAGTGGTGCCTCACAAGCAGTGGTTAGTGTGGCCTGCAAGCCTGTTTAACGGTCCCGGCTCCGTTTTTTGGACATTTCTAGCTCTTACATTTTCTGCTATCAGTTTCAGCGTCTCTCTTTGTTTTTTATCCTCCTCCTCCATCCTGTCCATCTCTTTCATCCACACTTAGCCACACAGTTATGCAAAATTACCAACAAAATCTGACATGCACCAAATTGTTTGTAATGCAGTCACAGGTGTGTGTTCAAACACAGCTCAGCCAGTCAGAATCATTAACTGGAACTATCCATTTTTGAAAATGTATTTGTAAACTTTTAAGACATGACACGTGGTGTAAAATCAGGTCTATGTCCAGTGATTTCAAAGAATATTTGACAGTCAGATCAGAGAATGCTGGACAAAGAAACAGACTTCCATCTAAAGAACATATGCACGACTGCACCTTGTTTTCTAATAATTCCCTGTGGCTCGTGGCTCGCTGCTGCCTCCCATCTCACCAATCAAAGTTGCTACAGAGTCACACTGTGTACGGACACACACACACACACACACACACACACACATACACACACACACACACACACACACCGATAACACACTGCCAATATCATAGAACAATCAAACAGGGATGGAGAAAACTAATATTTAAAGTAATGTGTGTGTGTTTTCTGTTTATGCACTACATCCCGTCTGTTGTGCCGCAAATGTTTCGGGTTTGTACTGAAACCAATTTGCTGTATTGTAATTCATCATATTTCAGTTGTGTAATATTTGTTACATAATGAAAGTAACACAGAAATAGCAGTCCATTATTTGGCTGACAGCCATGAGTTGGAACAGGAATATAAGCACAGATAGAATCATTTTCATGTTCAAACAGAAATGACAGAGATGATTGCATAACAAGAGGGGCTGCTTGTTTCGGCGTGTCTGTAGTCATCATATTTTAATGATGCGCCCTGCACTGTGAGCTCTGAACTTCAAAAAAGAAAATATTTTTGGGGCAGATGGGATTGTTGGTGTTCCTCGAGGCATAACTGTCATCCCAGATTAAATGTAACAACATGGAACTACTTTTTTTTTGCCCTCGGCCTAATGAGAAACTAAAATATTTAAATATTTCAAATATTCTATAAGTACATTTAGCTGGCTGGTGGAGGCAGTGTCATATCAGCGCCCACTGCAGAGGGGAGGGAGATGAAATCAAAACAACATGGAATTTTAAGCGTGGCTCAGGGAGAAATAAAGAATTCTGTCAGATCCACTGCTCCGGGTTTCTGTCAGTGGAAAACTATATGTGACACATATTGTGTAACAGATATTTCTTGATTCTCAGAAGCATGATCAGAAACACAAAAGGCTTGAAAAACTGAATGATTGTATTAGAATGCAGCCTGAGAGCCGCTCTTCATAATTCCCTCTAGCTGTTTGGAGGAAAGTAAACACAATAAGGAGGCTTTATCTTGATTTCAAAAGAGAACTCGTCCTTCTGCCACCCATTCTGCTCTATCTGTCTGTCTGTCAGGGCAGAAATGATGGAGTTACAAAGAAAGTCTGTCTGGTGCAGATCTCATAAAAGCAATTTAGCGTTTCCTCAGTGTGGAAAAAATGATTTGAATGCACACGTTAATGCCACTTGTTTTATGACTTTCTCTGCTGTCCTTTTTTTTCTTTTATGAAAAATACTTGTGCAACAGCTGCACTACAGCTGTGCAAAACAAAGTCTTAAATTCATCCTGTTGTGTTTCGAGAAAGACGGGGGCCTCGAGTTGAGAAATGCTATTGTTGTAAATGAGCAAAATACTACTAGGGAGCATCCTATATGGAGAAAGGCATATTCATTTTTCTTGGGCTGTACTTGTGGTCATCCATGAAATTTTGAAAGCCTGTCACAGTGATGTCATGCTTACATGTCACATTACTGTCAGGTTTTGAATAATACTTGTTGAATCACAGCACAGTCTTTGTTTCCTGTGAGGATGTGGCCTGGGCAGCCCAAACGGCACAGTCTTTGTTTCCTGTGAGGATGTGGCCTGGCAGCCCCCCCCCCCCCCCCCCCCCCCCCCAGAGTTCCTGCTTCATTGTGTCTATCCCTGGGCAGGTACTGGGTGTTGTCATGGTAACATCCTTCCGTACAGGATCTAACACCCGTGACCTTGTTAGATGGATGAGCAGACAGAGTCACCCACCCCTGTCGATATCAGCCTTTCAGTGAGTCGCAGCTCTAGATTTATTTGATGAAATCCAGGTTTAGGTCACCCAGACAGAATCATCATCGTACATACTGTGGCTTAAGGTGATATTTATATGGAAGGCCAGTGTTTATATTGAACCCATATGTTTTAAAAATTGTGTGTTCAGGAAGTCATTTTGCAATGCTTGTGTGTCCATTAAAGAATTTGCCTAGAGCAGGCTTCAGAGTTTCCTGTGTGTAAGGCTTGATTTAATTGGTTATTATGAAAGTAGATTAGTGCCATATATCTGAAGAAGAGCAGACTATGATTTGCACTTGTAAAACCCGTAATTCGCAACTTGTGAATGCGCATCTCGCAACTTGTGAACGCGCATCTCAGAGTTTGTAAGTGTAACTTCAGATCCACACATCTGCAAAACGCAAACTGCAAGCATATTTCCAACTTGTGAAAGCGCATCTTCGAATTTGCACTTGTAACTTCAGATCCGCAAAGCTGCAACAACTGATTTGCATGCGCAGGTTCCTATTTGCTCGCTCAGTTGCGTCATCCTTCTCACGTGTTTTGGCACGATTCACTCGGATGGATTTGAAGGAAACGATTTGGCGCGCAGAGACCAGGAATGCTGTTCTACCACTTTGTCCAGAGGTGGCAGTGTGGTTATTGGAACTATATCAATTAAACGCGCTCAGTGGTGTGGGTGGGTGGTGGCCATAGATAAGAAATAGACGCCGCATGAGCGGGTGGGGTCGGTGGGCGCGAACGAAACGGCGCCGCCGTAGGTGGGCGGGCAGGAGGCCGAAATAATACAAGGAAAGGGATCGGAACCAAAAGCGCCTCACTAAATGTCAAGGTAATTGGCTCACACCCCCACACACACTACAAGAACGGGGAAACAAACAGGCACCAAAAAACAACGTGAGGGACGGTAAGGGAGATTAAAAGGGGACTCCTGGGAAGCACCAAACCACGTAGGGAGGGGTAACTGGCTGGAGGGACAGCGACGAATGGGGTGCACGGGTACGGGGAGAAATAAGAAAAGGAGAGAGAACAGGAAGCGGTGGCGCGAAGAACCAAGCTGAAAGGGTAGAGGGAACAGGAGGTGGGGACAGGAGAGCTAGAGAGAGAGAACGAATGGTGAGGCAGGCGGAGTACATGTAGAGTAGCATACAGAGTAGATAGAGACAGAGCACGAGAAGAGTATTGCAGAAGTACAATCGTAAGAGTATAGAGAGTAGTAGAGAAGCGAGAGTAGTACTGATAGAGTAGAGAGAGAGAGCGGTGTGAGAGGGGGTGGGGTGTGTTGGTCTAGAGGGGAGAGATCAGATAGATGGGACATACAGCAGAAGACGAACACACACACACAACACACACTCAAGCGAGAAGTGGGGTGGGGTGTGGGGTGGGTAGGGGATAGCCAGAGCGGAGGAGAGAGAGAGAGAGATATAGAGATAGAGATAGTATTACGAGATACGATAGATATATGAGCATATAGATCGAGATAGAGTAGATAGAAGAGATAGCGAGAGCACTACCACACACCACACACATATCTGATCATATATATCTAAATCTAGATATATATGATATATCTATTATCTATCATATATATATAATATATATATATATATACATATAACATATAAAGTAAAACCCTCATGTCACATCTACATTCAGGATGTGGTTATTATAGACACAGATTATAATGTTATATATAAAATATTCAATTATTATCATCACAGTAACAGTGTTACACACATTAGTAGCTGTAAACACTCAGCATAGAAAAATACATACGTTGGTTTGGTGCTTACATAAGGAGTAAACATTTATAATATCACTTTAAAAGTTACATACGTTGTTTTTTGGTGCCTGTTTGTTTCCCAGATATATTAGTGTGTGTGTGAATGGGTGTATAAGAGACATTACTTAAAGAACTTTGTAGAAAGGCGCTTTATGAAGTTCAGTCCATTTCCTTGTATTAGTTTACGGGCAGATCTGCCCGAACCAATACGCGGCGCCGTTTACGTATCGCGACCACGACCAACCCGCTCAAGCGGCCGTCTATGATATATGTCTATGGCCAGCCACCCACCACCACCACTGAGCCGTTTATTGATATATTATCCAATAACCACACTGCCACCTCTTGGACAAGAGTGGTAGAACAGGCATTCCTGGTCTCTGCGTGCAAATCGTTTCCTTCAAATCCATCCGAGTGAATCGTGCCAAAAATCACGTGAGAAGGATGACGCAACTGAGCGAGCAAATAGGAACCTGCGCATGCAAATCATGTTGTGCAGCTTTGCAGATCTGAAGTTACAAGTGCAAATTCGAAGATGCGCTTTCACAAGTTGTGAAATATGCTTGCAGTTTGCTTTTTGCAGATGTGTGGATCTGAAGTTACACTTACAAACTCTGAGATGCGCGTTCACAAGTTGCGAGATGCGCATTCACAAGTTGCGAATTACGGGTTTTACAAGTGCAAATCATAGTCTGCTCTTCTTCAGATATATGGCACTAATCTACTTTCATAGTTATCTTAACAGCACACCACTTATTATCAATGGATTTGATGGTAGTGTGGTATTCAAGAGCTTATTGCAAATGGACTGGTCAATCAGGATATAGCAGATTTGAATACTGGTGGATTTTCTCTGTCTCTAATAGATTCATGATTTGCATTGAAGTGTTCCACCGAGAGGCTTTATTCCATCTCACCTTTTGAATATCGTTAACATTTATCCAAAGGGTGTTGGTCTGTATAGAATAGGGTACTTTTGCACTGCGTAATTAAAAAAACAAAAGGATGTGGTTTCCTAATGCAACAAAGTTTGACCTGGTGGGCCAAGAAAACAGGATGCGGATGTAACATGAGACCATGCCCAAGTTTTCAAATGTCAATCTTTGTTATCTGGGCGGCTGTGGCTCACAGGCAGAGCGGGTCGTCCACTAATCAGCTGATCGGCGGTTCGATCCCCGGCTCCTGCGGTCTGCATGTCGAAGTGTCCTTGGGCAAGACACTGAACCCC
Organism: Larimichthys crocea; assembly: GCF_000972845.2. Lineage (NCBI taxonomy): Eukaryota > Metazoa > Chordata > Actinopteri > Sciaenidae > Larimichthys > Larimichthys crocea. The sequence continues at coordinate 924,065 of NC_040028.1, forward strand.
AAGTTGCTCCCGAAGGCTGTGCCATCGGTGTGTGAATGTGTATGAATGGTTAGATCCTTAAACTGATGAGCAGTTGGCACCTTGCATGGCAGCCAATGCCATCAGTGTATGAATGTGTGTGAATGGGGTGAATGAGATATGTAGTGTAGAGCGCTTTGAGTGGTCGGAAGACTAGAAAGGCGCTATATAAGTACAGTCCATTTACCATTTACCATTTAAGACTGAATAGTGTGAATTTTGAAAGCTGTTTTTTGGATGTAGGTTGATTTACGTATTAAACAAGGGAAACACTACATACATTATTTAGGCTAGTTGTTGTTGCTGAATATTGATAACAGACATCTTTATTGCTTATATATAGTGCCATTAAATGTCGAGTGTGTAGGATTTTAGTGGTGTAATTGCTGCATTGCAGTCTCCTCACATCTTGTGTCTGCCTTATTCTGAAAATAGAGGCCCATAATCTTACACACTGCACCTTTAAAAGAGTTTTTGTTTTTGTTTGGCAATGTACTCACTTTAAATCTGAAATTTCATATTCAAGGTTGTTTACATTCACATTCAATATAAAGAGTAGAAATAGCCAGTTAGGGCTGCCTGGTCTTACTCTTTTGCATTGCTATGCTCTGGATCATTGTCTTACTGAATTGTTCCACACCTGTGGTGACCATTTATTAAAGAGCTATTTGTCCTACACTGTCCATCCAGTATGGATGTATGTACCCACAAACATTGTTGTTAGATTTCAGTCCAGTTTGCAGTTTTACAGAGCCAAAACAAGACAAAAGAATAAAATGTGTTATTGTTGCTCTGCTTTCAGAGTAAATATGTGAGCCTGAAAAGCTCTGCCTCCATGCCACTTGTCAGACTTGAGTGCGTGTGAAGTCAGCTGAAGCTTTGATTTCAATTTTCCATGTAAGCGATGTAGTTGACAGGATTTGGGATGTTGAGGTTTTGATTCGGTGACAATATCAGCACATTTATCTCACCTAAGCCTGGCTGAAACGGCCAACAACAACACAGGACAGGAATTCAAAAATAAGCTCTCTTAATCCTCTTCACTTCTGCCTCTCTGCTTTTTGAGTCTTAGATGACCAGTTGAGGGTTAGGAGGAGACATAACTGACCCATAAGATAGATTGGCTGCTAAGTAGAGAAAGATTGCCACCATATGGAGACAGTGTAGTACTGCAGTCCTGATTTGTTCTCTCTCATAGTGTATCCTCTTTACTTTATAACTCCCATTTTAAAATCCTTGCACTGGTTGCCTATTAGTTTTAGAATTGATTTTAAGATTCTCTTATTGGTTTTTAAATTACTGATTGGCCTGGCACCGACCTATCTTTTAGACACACTACAGAGATATGAACCAAGCAGGCCCCTCAGATTCTTGACAGCTGGACTCCTGGTTGTGCCAAAAACCTCCACAAAGAAATATGGGGAATCCGCCTTTAGCCACTGTGGTCCCCCTGGAGCAGTCTGTCTGTGGATCTGAGGGACTGCATCTCTGTAGATATTTTTTTTTAAAAGCTTAAGACATATCTTTTTAGCCTAGCTTTTATGTAAGGTGCCTCACCATACACTGCTGTTCCCTCCTTTCTTTTTACTTTTCATCCTCTGTGTTTATTCTCCTTATAGGTTTTAATGTGTTTTTTATATATTTTATTCTATTGCTGTAGAATTTACATTTACATTTGTTGACTTGGTTTTAATTTCTGCTTCTATGTATTTATTTATTTATGTATTCATTCATTTTTTATATACATTTTATAATTGTATGGTCTAACTTGACCTATTTCAATTTTGTCTTATCCATTTTGCTGGACTTTCGTTGTCTACTTCTGTTTTATTCTTGCTCTGTGAAGCTCTTTGGGCTGCATGTTCTGCATGAAAGGCGCTATATAAATAAATAAAGTTTGAGTTTAGTTCTTATAGTATTTATCACATAATCATCAAATCAAACAAGTAGATTAAATAAACAATAAATTAAAATTAACTTCTATCTTTCTCTCCTGTTCTCTTTTTCAGGTCCAGTACCCATTTGAGGCTTGGCTAGTGCTCATCATTGTTATACTCCAATTAGTACCTGAGCTCTGAAGCTTCATGGAGGGGTTTCCTGTCCACTGACACAGCAGGCTGCCTTACTGGACAAGCAGCCATGTCCGCCTGCAGCACCTTCACCGAGCATGTGTGGAAACCGGGTGAGTGCAAGAACTGCTTCAAACCCAAGAGTCTGCATTGTCTGGCTCAGAGTGGTGGAAGGAAGCCTCCTTCTGAGCAGAGGCCTCCAACAACTCAGCAACAGAATCCACCCCCTGCTGGGGCCAGGGCCAACCCTAGCGTTACCAACAATTCCCAAAGGGCTGGCAGTGGGTCTGCCCATTCAGGACAGTTCCGTCCACCAGTGGCTAAGAAGCCAACCATTGCCGTTAAGCCCACTATGATGCTGCCCTGCTCCTCTGCGGGACTGGATTCAGACGTCAACCTGCAAAGACCACCAAATGTGATTCAACAGGGCAAAACATCAGCCTTCACAGTCTGGAATCGAAATGGACTGAACCGTAAGAGGCCTGGTGGGCCCAGCAACAACAACGAAGGAGAAGATGGCAGTGAGGAGATCGAGGGTTATGGGCAACTTAGCCCAAGGACCCCTATTGGAAATAACAATAACAGTGGACTCACGGATGTCCTAAAGGAAATTGCTGGGTTAGGCCCTGGCCTTAGCTCATCACCTCTTTCGGGGTCCAAGGACTTGTTTTGGGGACGAATCAGCAGTTCATACCGACGTTCTTTAGAAAGAGGCCTTCCAGCCTCAAGCTGTCTGGCCATGGGAAGCAGCAGCGGCAGCGGTGGCGGCGGCGGTGGAGGTGGTGGTGGCGGCACTGGTCAAAAAAGGGTATCTCTGAGTGATAGCAATGAGATCATCAGCACAGAGGGTGGTCGCTTTTGTTACCCAGAGTTTTCCAGTGAGGGTGAAGATGATGAGGACGAGGAGGAGGATGAGGAGGAAGACACTGAAAGGGAAGATGATGAACATGAGAGCTGGGATGAAAGTGATGAAGAGTTACTAGCCGTGGAGATACGTATGCGAGGTCAACCACGGTTTGCAAATTTCCGTGCTGCTACATTGTCTCCGGTGCCCTTTGCAGCAGGGAAGAAGTGGAATACTGTGCCACTTCGCAACCGCTCACTACAGCGAATTTGTGCAGTGGACTATGATGATAGCTATGATGAGATCTTGAATGGATACCCCTCCTTGGACTCCAATGGAGCACTTCTTCCCTATGGACACCATGACATGCAAGGCAGTGGTTTCCTATCAAATTCAGAGTCTACCACTTCTCCAGAGTCCTCGTCTTCGCTACCAGAGGATTCTCGAACAAATTCCAGCAGTGGGAGCAGTGCCCCCTGTGCAGTCTTGCAGTCTCCTACACCTTCTAAGGCACCTGTCCCCTGCACTTCTCCAAAAAAGGGGCCCACCCAGAGAGCACTGAGTCCACTCAAGGTGACTGAAACACACAAGGCTGTCCTGGCTATTAGACTAGAAGATCAAGATGGCAGAGAAGGCATGCCAATGCCCCAGGCCCTTCCAGGTCAACCGGTCACTATCAGTTTTAGTCCCACAGAGGAGCAAGCTAAACCATACCGTGTAGTAAATTTGGAAAAATCTCTGATCTGTAAACCTTACACTGTAGTGGACGTGTCAGCATCTATGGCCAACAAAGAGGAACAAATTCCAGACTCTACACCAAAACCTAAAAACCTGTCAATGCCTTCAGCCCCTACATCGTTCTGTAGCACGTCTTTAGGTAAGCCCTTGTCTCCAACCTCCCCCGTTTCTCCATCTTCTCCTATGATGCCTACGTCACCTACATCTGTAGCTCTGTCAGGTACCTCTCGAAAGAAACCAGGGAGCATACGCTACCAAGAAGTGTGGACCTCAAGCACAAGTCCTCGCCAAAAGATACCCAAAGTAGATCTAGGAGTTGGGAGTAATCATGGTTCCTCCATCCCTACCCAACACTGCAGTCACAAGTCAGCTCCCACATCTCCCATTGCTGGGCTGTCTTCCTCCCGAACTGTACCTGTGAAATCACCCAATTTATCAGAGATTAAGTTTAACAGTTTCAATAATGCAGGCATGCCTCCTTTCCCCATTATTATTAGAGATGAGCCAGCCTATGCCCGCAGCTCCAAAAATGCTGTTAAAGTACCCATCGTTATCAATCCAAGTGCATATGACAACCTCGCTGTGTACAAGAGCTTCTTGGGACTTAGTGGGGAACTGCCACAGCCAAAGGGTGTGGGTAGTAGGGTAGCCAGCCATACTTATGAAGAGATTGGATCGTCTGAGAGTGTCCAGTCCTCCTCAACAGAGAAAACTATCTCTGGTCGTGGCACATCAGAGAGAACTTCTTTTGAAGAGACAAAAGCTGCACCTGAAGCAGTGTCAAAAGCACCAAATTTACAACCTAGAACCACTACAGACTCTAGCACTCTGACAAGCACTGTGATGAGCTCCACAGTTGGGGCCCTCTCTCCCACTAAATCAACAAATTCCCCTGCCGTTCTTACCATCACTGCAAACTTACCTAAAACCAGCCCCACGAACAATGCTGTTATACGCACTTGCAAGACAAGTGGTGATCCTACTTGCAGTAAAGATGATACAGACTTAGATCTGTCTTCTGCATCAACAGTAAGCCAAAGGGAGGAGGCCAGTGCTGTGCTTTTACAGATTGTGGCCTCCATTCACCCTCCCCAGTCTCCTCCAGAGTCGCCTTCAGCACCAGCCAAAACCCTCAATTCAGAAGAGCTGTATGCCCTACCACCTGATGCCATGAAAGAGACACTCACCCGACCCAAGTCCCTCTTTTCCACAACTGATGGCTGTCTTTCCAAGCCCAAGAAGGACACGCCCTCAAAAGTTTTGTCTAAATCCCAGAGTGCCTCTGCTGCTGTCCCACTCTCCAGCCCATGTTCAGAGCCCAATGCCCCCTTCCCTCCTCCTAGATCTACATCTTCCCCTTACCACGCCTCAAACATCCTCCAGAGACACTTTGCCAACTGGACCAAGAGTTCGGCATCCAGTTCTCCTGTACGACCCAGTGAAGGTGAAACAAGTCCAGGTGGAGAGGGGAGACGCGTTTCAGCAGATAGTTCCAAACCCAAACGCTGGATCTCCTTTAAGAGCTTCTTTCGCCGACGGAAAGATGAGGATGAACAGAGAGAGAGGGTGGAGAGAGAGAAGGAGAAAGGCAAGCTGGTTGGGCTTGACGGAACTGTCATTCACATGCTTCCACCACCACCAATCCAACATCATCACTGGTTCACCGAGGCCAAACCAGAGGATCCCACCCAGAAGCCAACCATCATCTTCACCTACAAACCAGAAGGTGGCAGTGCACCTGGTGATGAAGAAGGAGAACTACGAGTGGAGGAGTGCAAAGAAAATACACTACTTTCACCTGAGGAGAGCAAGGAACCCAGACCTTTGAGTCCAGGGCGAACACCTCCTTCACACACCACTGGATGTGATCTCATCAGCAAGGAATTAAGGTATTTATTAAGATTTTCCTGTAACAGCACCTGATCCTCTTTCATCACCTCTTCCTGATCTAATCCATTATTTTGCATGCAGTTCCCATATTGCTGTTACCCACATGTGTTCTCTTGAACATTCATGGGACACGCTTAAAATTGAGATGCTCAGCCTTTGCCCACTAATCCTCCAAAGTGCCGGTGGTGCTTCTCCCCCCATCATACAAGTCCTTCATTTCAGATACCAGTGGGGTAGTGTTTGATCTCGATTTGGCATGTCCATTCGCCCACTGCATGGGCTGCACGGCCCTATGTGGTCTCTTCCCTAATGTCATCTATTACCCGAACAGCAGGCTCTGTGCTCAGCGGCTCTCTCTTCAGGAGAAGACCTCACCGTGTTACAGGTCATCCAACAGCAGTTGGCTCAACCTTTACTCTATTAATCAACACTTTAGATGAGCTTCTAAAATTGCATGAAAGCCTCGCTGTCACACACAGACAGCCTCACAGTACAAGTTCATTATTTGTCTTTGACCTGCTGTTGCCCTTTCTGTTTAATGTTTTGAGGTTTCATCCATTGTCAAAGGATAGTAATCAGTTAAATAGATGCTGCAGTGGCCAAGCAAAAACTCTGAAACTGAAAGCACTGCAGATAATTGTTGTGGAAAAATTGCTGAAGTCAAAGGTCAATGGTGAGGTCAGGACCAAAGAAAGTGTTCAGGAGCCTCTGATATCTTATGCTGTATTATTTATTGACGCTTGATCAAGGAGAATTAGAGACACTCTCAAAGTTCATCAGAAGTGCCTGAGTCGGTCTCACATTCTGACAAACTCATCCTGGTGGATAAACTTTAAGATAACACCACAAATGCTATACGTCCAGAATTAGTCAAAGAGAATGTCTTTACCCATGCAGGTGTTACTGTCAGCATATTCTAGTCTGGAGACACAGATGTCTGTTTACGCAGATTGGAACGTCAACAGCAAGCTATCTGTTATGACTAAGCAGGCAGCAATAGGTCTCTTCGACCCTGGACACCACAGTGGTAAGATAGACTGGCACCTACTGTTCTGAACCAAAGCCAAACAACTAAAACTGCTGAGGCCCCCAGGTGTAACCTAAGGATAGAAAATTCCATAACGATAAAGTGAAGTACTAATCACTAATCATTTTCAAGTTAGTTAATGCACTCTCCATCCATTACGTCAGTGTTTTAGCGCACTGTTTGTTAATCAGGAAAATACATTTGAACTTCAGATCCTCCAATACATGATTTAATCTAAAGTAATTCAGCTCAAAAAAGAAAAAAAAGAAACATCAAACAAACTCACTCCAAACATCACCCTGAGCTCAGCAGTAGGTGATTTAATAATGAAACAATCGTCTGAATCAGTTAGCAACAAGCAAAAGAAAAGGCTCTGATGTCAAATGAAAGCGTTCAGTTAGTACACACTGCTTGAGCTAGTAGTACTTTCTACAGTGTTTCCTCATTGGCTCTTCCTGGAGTGTCATTATTTTCTGGCACAATCCAATTTATTTAGTTTGAGCGTGATTAAACACAGAACTCACTGCGCAGCATCTAGACCTCTGATGTATTTTCAAGGTTATATTGGGAAATTGTCATTTAGCATTTTGATGTGAGGAGATTCATCTCACTGTCACACACGACTGCCACACCAACATACACTTCAGTTTATGCACAACGTGTTCCTCTCCTCTTGTACCCCTACCATCCTCATATCATATCATCTCTATCTTCTGGGTTGTTTTCAAGGTATTTGGCTTTCCAACATCACTTTCTCTGTTTCATGTCATTTTTTTCTCCTTCCACATTTTCTCCCTTTGACTTTGAAGCACTGTGAATTCTTGAATATTTCTCTCTTCCATCCTGTCATGAGCTTGGCCCCATTCTGTCGCTTTTCTAGCTTCCCTGCCTTTTCTTTCCTCCTCAAGCTTCAGCTCCAGTCATCTTTTCTTTCTTCCAGAACTTCCTGTCTCTTCTCTCGCAATAAAACAAGTGATACAAGAATAAAGTATGTGCTGGGCTATTAATATGGGATGTCTAGGTAACACTGTGCTAAATAAGATGGTGTACTGCATGTACTGGAGAAGTACATAACCCAAAAGTTTGATTCCAAAATCTACAAATCTTTCGTCAGAGCAAAGTTGGTGCAGTCACACAGACGATCATGGATTACTTGAATGAAGAAAAAATATTACATTTATTTTTTTGTCTTCACTCTTAAAGCTAAGTTGATAACGTGAGCAAAATAACTTACTGGCCAATACAAGTTTAGTCTGTTGTCATATTAACATTGTATATTGACACACACATCACAGAACATCTGTCTCAACATTAAAATAAAGAAGAGCATTCATTCAACTTAAAAATAACGAAAGTTTTATCAGATTTTTCAAAAACATTCTCCTGAATCATTGATTAAGCAGTTGTTAGAATGAGTTTTTGCTGTATTGCATTAGACATATCAGCCTATCACTTAAAGCAGTCTGGATGTAATACATCACACTTAAACACTTTGAAGCGTCTCACTTTTGGTCTATTCTGCCTTATTTTCTTCACGCCTGTCTTTTACAAACATTGTTGTGTGATCCTGCTGTTTGTCAGTTAGTGTTTTATTCACTCAGTGTGTTGGCAGTGTCTCTCTCTCTCGTGTTTGTTCATGTATCGCTGCTTTTCAGCTGACCCAAGAACAGAAAAATAGCTAAACCTCTCCCTCTGTGTTTAAGCTTCCTTTGTTGCTGTGGAGGAAGATGTGACAAAGTCTGCAGAAAGAATGTGCTCGTGGAATGTGAACAAATGCCTCGCAGTGTTTTAGTAAGCATAGGAGGCAATAACTGCAGAGCTCCAGTTTTGAAGATGGTTTCGTGCATTTGATTTTATTTTTACAAATCAGTGCTTTTACAAAGTACTGGAGCTTTAAAGTCTGAACAGTTGGATCCTCTGCAACCTAAGCAGTTTATCAAATTTGGTATTCATTATGTAACAAATCCTTGCTCTTTAAAATGTGCCTCCTGCTTGCAGTAGCCACTATTGCTGACAAATGATAATGTTGTCTTTCTCCACATCGGTGCAAATGTGTTTTGCAGTAAGTGGAAGGACTTTTCTCTGTGTCTGGATAAACAGACCAAAACAGTGAATACATGAACTGGTCACACAGGTCATTCTGCAGACCTTTTGTTCTGATTGGTAGACGAGGGGTTAACACTACAGGTTTTTTTTTTTTTTTTTTTTTTTTTTTTTTGACTGGAAGTGGTTTTATTGGCTAACAGTGGGCGTGCTCTTCAACACTGGCAAACACGCATTACCTGAGACAGGTAAGAGCAGCATTCAAACACGAAAGATAAGGACACAACACATGCAGGAAAGGACGTTTTGATCCTTCACAATCCTCTTCACAATTTGATCCTCTCAGCCTGCAATTCCCGCTCTACCTACAATGTGAGTTCAGCTTTGCCTTGTATTCAAGGTGTTCAGATGGGAAGCTGTGTGAGCCAGTACAGCAGGTAAGAACTGAAACCCTTCTCTTTCCTTCACTCGGGTAAATACCTGTGACCATCCAGGTCATATTGACTTAGTAGGGAGGAGAGGTTTGTGCTTTGCATCAGAGATAATTCATATCTCGCAGCAGAGATTTGAGAAACTGTGAAATGCACTGAGCCAGCTTCACGCTGTCTGAACAAGTCAGGTCCTGACATTGAATTGTGTAGCAACCTTTAAGGTATTTATTGTGCCACTTCAGGTGTGTATCCATATTGCACGTTTTGTCTGTACAGGACTGTAGTGCTCTTTTGGCTCGTTTTGTAGCTACCCATTAAAACTTTGGTTTGTCCAGTTGGTTAAAACCAGAAGCATCTCATGTTATGTCCTGATGTAGTCAGAACAGGGAAGAATAAAGAGGAACAGAGGTAACATGTACACGTCAGGCCAGGAGCCAACCTTTCTGCATTACTTCATGTCTTCATGCCTCTACAATTTACTTACTCTTTGTTTTCTAGTTGGCTCACAACACTGTGATGTGATGCTTTTTTATAACTGTCTACTGCTGGCAAGCTGGCAAGTGCTAAAGCAATGCATTGTGGCAACTCCGAGGCTACTGATCAACCCTTGTTAAAAGAGAAACAGAGGACTTATGGTCTACAAGGGCGGATCATAAACATGTCAGATCTGATGCTTTCCTCAGACACAGTGCCCCGGGGTAGAGACAGACACACGAGCAGCTGGGTGTCTCCTTTGACTGTTCAGTTTTCTATCACATGAAGAACAACGCCGCTGCTTTCATATGCCCTTGTCTCTAAAAAAATTAATAATTGCACAGATTAGCTTCCATTGTTTTTGTATCTGGATTCCAAATAAATCAACATATTAGAAAATTACCAAAAAGATCTCTTTGGCCAGAAATCCATCTAAGTATTAATCTTCGTGTTCTGATGTGTACCTTTTCTGGGAACAAAGGATTGTTTTACCATCTTGTTTTAGATTTCTGTGAATTTTAAACTTGACTCTGTTTCTTCACAAATCTTCAACACCACAGGAAAGTGCCTAAATTTCTATATATAACTAAAATCAAGGCACACAGGAAGGCTTTAGCACTTGAGATTTACACTCTTTGTGACTGGCTGTGAATAACTGGCTGACTTGTTAGCAATAGAAGCATTTCAGCTCATACTCATGCTACCGTTTGCTACCGGCCCCAAACACTTAAAAACCCTGTCATGTCTTGAGCTTTGTTTTTCTTTGGCTGGGGCTCTTGTTCCTAAATCGTTAGTCATACATGTGTAATCATAATTACAGTGAGAGGAAATGACACATTCAGGAGAATACAAACATGACTGGCAACGGTCTACACCCACGATGACACCGGTGGCTATGAAACCAGCTCTGTAAACTTTTGGTGACCTTTTTTGTTCTACAGGAAAGAGGAATAGATAAATATGATTCAGCTTAAACTAGCAGTGATGGTATAGTAAAATGGCGGGGCTGGCCAGTTCTTCAAGAGTTAAGTAGCTAATATTTTCTCTTTTTCAATGAGTGCTACAGTCCTCTATAGTTTAGAACGTCACCTAACCTGAGTGGTCACAACCCCGGTGGCCTGAGGCCGTAATGTCTCACCCAGGTCACATTGAAAGACTGCAGCTGAAGTGTTATCAGATCAAACGTAACCTCACAGTTACCAGGTCACTTTGAGATTCCGAATGTCTCCTGATGAAATACCAGCTGTTTCAGCTTCTTCAGCATACTAGTTAGTTAGTTGCCCACGGTAACTGGGGGAAAAACCAGGTTGCAACATCGTGTCTGTCATGTATATGTTTGCATCCTGCATAAAAATGCTGAATCAGTTGAATTATTTGTTAGATCTGGGTAGACTGGTTCTCTGTGAACTTCTCTGATTGTTTTGTGTTGAGGACTGTTAGACTAAATGCTATTGGTCACTATAGGAACCAATGTTTGAATTTATGTCTGCAAATCATTTGTGGGAATACAGTCTATCAGTTGTTAAACACTAATAAGAGAAAACTTTTAATACAACTATACATTTTTCTGGACATACAGTTGTGCTCAAAATAATAGCAGTGTGTTTAAAAAAAGTGAGTAGCCCTAAATACGTATAATAGCTTTTATTTCTGTACATGCAAATGTATTGGGAACACTGCACATTCTATTCCAAGAAAGTGAAGAAAAGGGAAAAAATTGCAGTGTTTAGCATTTCAGTGTTTGGGGGGTCTGTCTGCGGCCACTAGTCCCAAAAATAATGATCTTGCGTTTATCAGTCCATAAAATGTTGTGCCACTTTTAGGCCAGTCAGTGTGGTCTTTGGCTAACCGGAACCTCTTCACCTCGTCCTTTCTGCAACAATGAGACTTTGCAGGGGCTTCTCGCTGATAGTTTGCCTTCACATAGACGTCTTCTAATTGTTACAGTACTCACAGGTAACTTCTTTGATCTCCCTGGAGCTGATCATTGGCCATTGAGTCTTTGCCAGTTTGGCTATCCTCTGATCCATTCCAGTGGTAGTTTTCTGCTTTCCTCCATGTCTTTTTGGTTTTAGGTGCCATTTTAAAGCATTGGAGATCATTTTAGCTGAGCAGCCATTCATTTTCTGCTCCTGTTTTTTCACAGAATGAATGAACTCACTAATTGAACTCCACAAAGCCAGTATTCCTTTTTCTTCACTTTCTCTAAAGTAAAAACACATTTGATAAATATTTCTTTGTGTTTTGATTTGGAATAGAATGTGCAGTGTCACCAGTGCATCTGTGTATGGAAATAAAAGCTATTATAAGGCTTTGGGCTTTACTTACTTGCTTTTGTGTGTTTGCAGACATACTGAAGAAATGCTCTGAAGTCTTCTTTTTACTTGCTACATTTGAAAGTGGCATGACTATCAGTTAGTTATTGAAGAAAGGGTTGTAGCTGGGTTGTATAAATGGTGTGTTAATCTTCCTTGGATTATCTGTTCTTAAAGGTCTTTGGGCAAATGATGTTTACATTCAGTTCAGGTCCAATAAATTCCACACAAAACATTCACAATGCAATATTTACAACATTTATGCTCATGCATGTTTTGGCATGTCACCACCACCTGTAGATCACTGAAATAGTGTAAAACCATTGGCAGGAATTTGTATTGCATCATCCACGTGCATGTACTGTACGCTTGCATTGTTGTCCTCTGCACATGTACAAGACAAACAAAACTGGAGACAAGAAGCATATAAAGAGCTGATCCAGAGCCCTGCTACTGGTTTCATGTTTTTATACGGTGCAATAATACAGTGATTCACACAGGCCCCACAGGCAATTGCATTCCTCTTGTTTCCTTAAGGAGACAAATATGTTGCAGATCGCCTCTACAGATTGCATTCCTGGCAGCAACGGGTTACAGGATATGACAAGTCTCTTTATAACATCCCCAGAGCTTTCACACCATGCAATCTCAACTCTCCAGTGACAACACACCCTGAGTAACTGTAACATATGATCCAGATTTCCTCCGTCAGTGCCTTATGAAGTGTACAGCGTCCTGTTATAATGCTGAACATTATGCATTCATCTGCTGTCAGTCATTCTGCACAGCAGCATTACGACAGGGACATGAAGAGGAAAGGCATCACGGTTCATCACGCTCCAGTACATTTCTTAAGGTGACAGTTTGCATCAATGTTTCTGCACTTTAAATGCGTCCATCAGCAGACAAGGAGACAAGTTTTTGATTTTTTTTATTCTTTAGTCGATCTTGTTAAGCTTCATTCATTACATTACATCATTCTACAGGGTAACCAGAATGTCTCAATGTACTCCTACAGCTTTACTAATAGTCACACTGAAGTGTGACACCTTATCATCACACCTTTTGATCAACGTGTAGCGCCACATTTACATGAAATTCATCTGACCTCGTTAAATACCTGAGCTACCAACTGTCACATGAGGATCTTTAAAACATATTATCTCACACCATTGTGACCTGCTTTGCCTTTTGTTTTTTTCACCTTCCCTCAGGCGACCGATTGAAGCCCTTATCAATAGCAGCTTGTTTATCATCTACAGATACTATTGCTCCCACAAGAGAACTTGTTATTGTTCAGATATTTTCATAGAGAATTTAACCTTTTCATTAACAGAATGATGAACAATCTCAAAGCATTGGGAAAAATATTATTATAAATTACGAACAAAGGAAAGAAAACTCATTTAATTAGACTGTTAATGGAGCAAGTATCCCACATTTTCATAACTAAAAGAGGCATGCCTCTCTGTGTCATCTGCAGCCAGGTACAAGTCAGTGCCAGCAATGCCAGGGATCGGGAGCTGCCCGGTGCCACTTCCCTGCCTGCCAAAGTGAATCTGGGGCTGGTGCTTGGGGAGGGCAAAGATGGCCACGCTAACCAACCAGCCTCAGTCAGTGAGGGCAGCGCCAGTCTTGGAGAGCCGGAGGAGGATGGAAATCACTCCCACTCTACCGCCTCAAGCCAATCCAGTGCCACATACAGCAACCTGGGTAAGAATTACACATGCAAGATGATTTGCTGCTTTCCTGAATGTGTGTCTATATTTGTGTATTTTACTTAAAACAGTACTTAACTGTGCTGCATCTCCAACATTTGTTAGTTTCCTTCTGCAAAAATGTAGTTTCCTCTAATTTACAGAACAAGGTCCAAGGCACTAAACAAATGACACTATAGTAACTACTGAGGCTCTGTTACGCATGAGAGTGCTGGACTTTAGTAGATGATCTCTAGTCCTCGTGTGGCTGTACTTCACCTCACTCCTGAATAGCTGATTTAACTTTTCTTCAGCATCAGCACACCTCCACATGTAACAAGTCCTAATTTATTCTCTGCTAAAACAGCTGCAGCTCAAAATCACATCTTATCACCCACAGGCTGCAACTTGGGAGAACTTGAAATCTATTCTTTCAGTTAGAGGTAGAAATCTTTAGTTAGTTCTCATCAGAGCCATACTCTCTCTCTGCCTTCATCTCCTGCTCTTGTCGTATTTCTGAAAGTCTTATTTGATAAGATTAATGAGTTTGAGAAAAAAGGCTACACTAATAGCCACATTACTGCCAGCTGACCACAGTATTACTATTAATGTCATGAAAGCTTTTATCCTCATTTTATCTGAAACTAATCATTAGACTGTCTTCTCTCTCTGAATTCCTAATGGTCTGGTTCGACACTGTCTGGGGATCAGACATAGTAGTAAGGTAACAGCATATTAAGACCTGGAAAATATACCCTGAAACCTCAGTCCATGCTAGGCCACAGAGACTGCTCCAGAGAGCCTGGTCCGCATCGTCTCCAATATATTCTGGAAAAGGGTCCCAGACGTGAAAAAACTTTATCCTTAAGCCAGAAGCTTCTATCTTCTAGGGGGAGAAGTTCCATAACACTCCGGGTCCAGTGTGAGACTGTGGGGACAGAGTCTGAAATCTATTGTAGAAGAATACATCTCCTTGCACTAAACAGCAGCACCTTAAGCAGCTTCAGTGAAGGGGGGCTGAGACCTGAAATAGGTTGTGAAAACCTGTGTTTTAATAGTGTACTTCTCTTTTTGTTTTCTTATTGGAACGGCGTAGATAGAACTCTCTTTTTTTGGTGAGTCGTCATGAGGTAAAAACAGATGTAGAAATAATGTGCAGGTTCATCTACTGTCCCAAAAAGACAATATTCACCCAGCTCGCTCCTGTCTCACTCTGTTTGACTACATCAAAATGAAGACCAGTGTTTCAAGGGGATAAAACTAAAGATTTAGGGGGTGTCGTTTAGCTCAGTTGGTAGAGCAACCGCCCACAGCCCTTGCTGCAGCAGCCCAAGGTTTGAATCTTCAAAAGAAGATGATTTAGCATTTTTTGTCTCAGCAGAGAAATGATATTGATAATGATATTTAATGGCCCAAATACCACCGCTCTGAATTCTAATACTACTGCCTTTATGTTCCTCTTACTGTCATGATGATGCCGCTCCATTTTCTCAGTCTCCATTTTGGAGCCTGTGTGTGACCAGTTGACGTTGGACATTTCATCATTAGACATCAGGTAGGAGGAGGGGGAGGAGGAGGAGAGAGGCGTGCACAGCTGTCAAACATAGCTGGACACTTAAAACATGAAGCTCTCTGCATGTGGGAAAGGATCTCACTGTGATCATGCGGTGTTTGAAACAAAAGGAAACACAAACAAAGTGGTAGAGTGAGGAATGTGTGTTTGTGGAGCACATGCACACGTGTGTCTTTACACATCTGCTCATGAGAGGTTTAAAAAGTGTGTGTGGGTTTTACTTTGTTGTTAAAGGATTCATCAGCCAAAGTGTTTGTTTGTGTTTGTGTGTCATTGTTGCACTAATTAGGTTTCTACCTGTGTGTGTGTGTGTGTGTGTGTGTGTGTGTGTGTGTGTATTGTGTTTGTAATAAAAGCTCCCTGGATGATGCATGATGAGTGTGCAGCCTGCAGCTTTATTTTACTCCTCTGCATACTGCTAATAAGAAACAAGGCAGGAGCGTATGTTTGTGTGTGTTTCTGCCTTCAAGTACATTGTACAGTACAGTACATCATTTTGTTTTGGAGGGAGTTAGTCGGCTTGAAGATGAATCCCATAGCCACTGAGCGTGAAGTTTCCATTTCTGTCTGGTCTGTTTACTTGTCAGTATTACAGAAATAGATCAGAATTGCCTGCACTCCCTCTGCCGTCCACTTTCCGGCTCTCTGTTCACACATTTTAATGGAGAACCACATTCACTTTAGCAAGCATAAGTCTCTCTCTCTCAATGGCTCTATATACAGTATGCACACACTTGTGTTTTAATCAGAGCATCAGGCAGTAGGAGGCAGAGCACTCGCTGTCTTCAGTATTGGTGGGAGCATTGAGCCTGTTGGCAGCAGTGGCTCTGCACACACACTCAGGGATGGAAGCAGAGAGAAGCTTTTCACTCTGCCTCCCTGCGCAGCCACTGCACCGCATTTACCCAAAAACTTTGAGCCATTAAAAGAAGCCAGGTAGGCTCGTTTTCCTTGTTTTTCCCTCCTCTCATCTCCTGTATCACGTCTCTGTTATCAGGTGTCACCACGTTGTGTTTCTCTTTATCTGTCATTTCTCTCAGTTTTACCACCCACTCCATTGCTCTCGATTTTTTCTTCCCCTCTGTTCCTCTTCGTTCTGCCCACCTCCTCCATCGCCTCCTCTCGTTTCAGCTTAGAGAGTTTTATTGCAGCACGACAGCTCAACAGTAATTACTCTGCTGCGGCAACAAGTTCCTTCATCTCCTCGCGAACAAATATTGGACAATATGGGTCATTAGAACTGTGAACCGAATGCCTTAATATGCTATTTTCTATACATTATATCCATCAAGATCAAGATCAGTACTTTTTTATTTCACTCAGTGTATATAAAGGCGTTCTAGCTGTATCACCTCTGGTCTACGAGGACATGACTGAACAGTAAGTGACTGTCTACAGTTTGTGAGTTTCATACTAGAAAATGTGTGTTACAAGACATTTTACTGCAGCTAACTCAGTCATTTCTATGTGTGTTCATTCACTTGATTTTTGATGATGTGGCAATGCAGGCTTAATTCTCAGAGTTAGAGTGAGGAAACCGAAAGCAGAAGAGTGGTTTCAGGCACATCAGGCTATGTTGCTGGCGAGGACAAGAAAATGCAGATATCTTAATCCTGAGCAGATTTCGGAGGGATTAAGATTGTGTTCACTGTTTCATCTCCTGGAGGTGAAAAGAAGCTTATCTTTAAGAAAATAACTTTGTATTAATGCTTATTAGTTTCAGTTGTTATGCACTGGTTTACTTTTACAATTATCTGTCACATGTCAACTCAAATGTTGTCTGTTCAGTTGAATAGTTGCTTGCTTCTCTCACAGGTGAGGAAATCATAGAGACATGTTAAACACTGAAAAGTTATCTGAAATTCAAATCATGCTAGACGTGTTACTTTGTTATTGAAAGTAATCTGCAACTGCCTTTATCACACAAGAGAAGACATTGAAAGACCAATAGATTCAAAAATATTTGGCAGATTTAAA
>NC_040028.1:1241346-1287221 GCF_000972845.2 Larimichthys crocea
TCTGCCTCTCTGAAATCCTCCTTTTATACCCAGTCATGTTACTGATCTGTTGCCAATTATTCTAATTAACTGTCAAATGCTCTTACAGTTGTTTTTCCAGCCTTTTGTTGCCCCTGTCCCAACTTTTTTGAGATGTGTTGCTGCAATCAATTTCAACATGAGCTAATACTTTTCATTAACTGGTAAAATGTCTCAGTTTCAACATGTGATAAGTTGTGCATGTTCTAACAAATTCTTGCATTCTCTTTTTTATTTACATTTTTGCAAAGCACGAAGAGGAGGAGTCAAGGCCATACAGCGTCCCAACTTTTTTGGAATTGGGGTTGTATTATCCATGCAGGTTTCTGTGTCTGACTTCTGGCTAACTTGAGCTGCTCTGTGCTAATTGGGCTGTGGGCTGTTAGCAGCGTTCATTAAAAAAAAACAGCTGCGTATTCAGACCTGCTTCTAGGATGCTTCTGCAATGTACCACAGTGCTGCTGTTGGGGTTTGAAACATTGACTAGGCCGACCAGTCCGTGTCTCAACCAGACAACCAGGACATCAACACCGCCCTCCTCACACCATACTGCTCTCAACTCCGCACTTCAACGGTGAGGAAGAAGTTAAGAAAAAAGCCTGAATGGCATCAGGTCCACACTGCTAAAAGACTGTGCAGATCAGTTCTCTGAAGTCAATTTGTACATTGTAAATGAGAGCCTCAGTATGGATACAGTTACAGCTCTGTGGAAAATCTGATGTGTTTCCACTACCGAAAACAATGCACCCCAGGGCAGATGATGTCATTATCTATCTACACACTACACCACACTAGTCTTGCACTGTGATTTTTTTTTTTTTTTACTTTTCAAGTGCTTTCAATAGAATACAGCCATTACTGCTAAGAGGGAAGCTAGAAGGGGCTGGAGTTGAGATGTCTATCAACTACCTCACTAATAGACCAGCAGCCAGGCCCCACAGGTTATGCTGCTTTTCAGTTCACCCTGTACACATCAGACTTCAGACACAACACTGACAGCTGTTACCTCCAGACACTCTCTGATGATACAGCCATCGTGACATGTGTATCAGAAGGAAATGAGCAGGAACAAGGTCTCTCATAGATTGGTGTGACAATTTTGGCACGTTTCTATGCCATTGCATGGTCACAGATGCTTTTGTTAGTTTATAACTGCACATACTGTATGAACAGAACAGGGGGGATGTGGTCTTGGTTCTCAGACCTTCTTTATAACTTGGCTGCAGTGTTGGAATTAAGCTGGAAATGCCTCAGTAGAGTGAGTTACAGCAGTTCAGTCTGGATAATATTAGTGCATGGATGACTCTGTATAGGGCAGCAGGTGATGGGAAGTGCCTGGTTCGGGATTTGGTTCTAAGATAGAAGAATCTGGCCCTAACAATAGATTCATTTACTATCAAATATGACACCCAGGTGGCATTTAGCTCAGTTGGTAGAGCAGCTGCCCCATGTGTGAAGGATCAGTCCGTCCTGTGGAAGTCCAGGGTTCAAATCTGACCTGTGGCTCTTTCCTGCATATCATTCCCATCTCTCCCCACATTCCTGTCACTCTTCATCTGTCTCTATCAGAAATAAAGCTTGAAAAGGACAAAAAAATAAAATAAATGATACCCAGGTTTCACTTGCTTCACTTGGCCTAATGTATGTAGAAAAGTGAGGTTTTGTGCTGTGACATTCTGATTATCTGTCTAGCAAATATTGATCCAGTGTCCCAGGCGATCCAAGAGAATGCTGATCTAAATAAATATTTCTAAACTATATACATAAATATAAAAAAATAAATCAGAACATTTGCCACTATATACATAAATATATTCAAAAAAAAATCAGAACATTTTCCTTCATCTGCAGCACACAGTAAGTTACTTGAAGCTCTCTGGACAACTGTCTCTGTCCTGTGGATGGCATGAAACACCTCCCTCAGGTTGACTAAGGCAAGTCTGCAGTGTGAGTGAAAAGGTCATCTAAGTAGACAACACAGCAGGGGATGCCAGGACCCTGTTTTGAAACCCTGAACCTGAACTGCCTGAAGCCCTGGTCAATGGAGTAGGTGGTCTTTGGGTGTGCCTCTGGCACAACTCTGCCTAGTCCAGGGCGTCATCAACACAGTGCAGTGGGTAGGAGTTCTTATGTACAACTTCATTGAGGAAGCAGTAGTCAATGCAGAAGCACTAGGAGCTTTTCTTCTTTTGACCAAGACAGCTCGACCTGCCCAGGAGCTGCTGGAGAAGACTGTAAGAACCCCTAGGAACCTTCCATTCTGAGTGTTCTAGTGGCGAAAGACCGTTCTACACTTTAAAACCGAACAGTACAACTTTGTTTAAAGGATTAAGTTGCGTTACTCAAAAATTTAAAAAGTAAATTCACTGCTATTTTTTTGGTTATCTTAACGAATTTTCAGTTTTAAGTACACAGTACTCAAAAACTTAAAGTCAGTTTTGTCACTGTACTCAAATTGTTTGACTTGTCGCCTGTGACATCACGTCCAACCAGTGGAACTTTCCAGTTCCGCCTGCGCTGATTTGGAGAGCTGAACATGGTAACTGACCTGACCTCCACAAGGTCTTGCAGATTTAAAATCACATTCATTGCTTGACTGACTGCAACACAGCTTTTTTTGAACTTTTTCCTCCACAGCCTGACAATGAAATAGTACTGATATGTTTGTAATTTTGTTCAGTATTTAAAGACTTTAAAGGCTCCTTTGTATTCCTTGTATTTTTACTCTCTCAGTTAATTAGTGTTGGATCTGTATGATTCTGTCTATCATATTGATCTGATTTTTATGTCTGTAAAACTCATGTAAATCTTCTCTTTTAGATTAAAGCAGAAGAGGCTGAGTGTTATATGAAGTCTGCAAGCTGGTATGTAGATGTTATAGACATGCAAATGACCTTTGCCTTACGCCGAAAAGAAGTCATCAGTGATGAGCTACCTGTTGGAGAGATCCTGCAACGCTGGCCTGCCCTTACAATGGAGTCCCAGGTGAAAATAGTACACACAGATTTAATTCTTTTGAGCAGTATTACTTTTTAGGTGATCAAACTTATACTGTGTTATGGTAAAGCTCTAAATGACCTAATATCTGAGAAACGGTTACAGTGATTTTCTATCATGCATGAGATGTGAAAATTCTGGTTTATTTCTGTATTAATTTTGTACAGGGCACATAGACTACAACATTTAACAGCGATTTTATGTTTGTACAGATTTGTTCCGAGTTTCACAGGATCACAAACATCAACATGAAAAACCATTTTTATGCCGAGCTGGATGGACATGCTCCCCATCTACAAAGTCTGTTTAGAAAGAAAGCTGCACACACAGGAAAGCCAGCCGAGGCTCTTGATCAGCTCTTCAGCGCTTATGACCTCCAGGTGAGTTGGTTACACTTCCTGGTGTTTGATAGCAATACTACAATGGATTATGTTCACTCTAATCTCTTCAGTCATGAGCCTATTTTATTGAAATATGTCTAAAAAAAAATACATTTTCAAAACAGCAACAATTGTTAACATGTGCATGGGATATAAGACACAGTACATCAACAAATAAGAACACATTTTACCATACCTGAGGATCCACAGCAACAGAGTTTGCTCACGGCAGAGTGTGTTTATCACAGAGCTGCACATGTGCACAGAAAGGCAGCTACACCCTATGGTGAACCCTCAGTGGTGTAATAGCACCATCTACTGACTTAAATATGAAATGTTTCGCAAAACAGTGTGTGGTGTTTGGTCTGTTTAATGTGTTTAGAAAAATTCAAATATTAAATGAAAATAGGGGGAGTTGTCTGTTTCCAAAAAATAAAAACAATAGTGTTTTATATATCGCATTGTAACATCCGGAGTGAAGCTTCGCTCATTTAAGGAACAGCTGACATCCTGGAAGAATGTACGGCTGTTTTCCGTGCTCTCCCTCCTTATCTGTGTGAGGATGACTCAAAGTTCCTGAGGACGTGGGATGTAAGTCAGAATATTGTTATTTTATTTTTATTATTGTAATAACTGGACAATTAACGTACAAAACAGATGAATAACAAACTACAACTATCGAATTGTTTCTGAATGCACACAGGGTCAAGCTCATGAAACCAAAGGAACGGCAATAATAATTAGCCGTCAGTCTCTGTACAATGGCACGCTTCTCCCTGCAGCACTGACTAACTCTGTAGAGCCTTTTTTATGATAGTAGGGAATGTAGTTCTGCACATTTTCAACTGATTTCTGACATTTCTTGTCAGGCTGTCCTTCGTCACGTAATCATATCCATCAACTGTTGAATATGATCTGCCTTTACTTCAGCACTTTAAAGTGTTGATGAACACGATCAAGGCATGTTATGAGAGTAAGCTCTTTAGGTTTATAGTTAAAACTTCCCTGATGTTATGAAATTCAATGGAAAGATATTATTTTAGTGTAGCAAGAGGAGATAATATAAATTTACATCCAGTTGGATGTTTGATGCTAAAACATTCTAATAGAGTCAGGAAAAAATATATATTTTATAGAAATGTTGCATCGTCTATGGTCATTTGATGCTGTAGTTTGTGGTGCAATCAGTTTGTATTGTATACACTAAGGAGTGTTTCTCTCTCTCTCATTTTCAGCCTGTGGAGTCCCCTGAACTGGACATTGATGACGTACCACTTGGCTTTGCTTTGATCCGTGCCAATTCACCTAATGCCACATTGCTCAGTTTATATATGCTTCCTTTAGGGAACATCATTAGGAATCACTCTATCAATTTTCATTGTTATGCTGACGACACCCAATTATATTTATCGATCAAGCCTGATGCAACCAATCAGTTAACTAAACTCCAAGCATGCCTTAAGGATATAAAAAGTTGGATGACCACAATTTTTGATGTTAAATTCAGACACAAACTGAAGTTCTTGTAATTGGACCCAAACACCTCAGAAACTCTCTTTCTAGAGACTTAGTTACTTTAGATGGGATCACCCTGGCCTCCAGCTCCACTGTAAGAATCTTGGAGTTGTTTTGATCAGGATTGTCCTTTAACGTCCACATAAAACAAATTTCGAGGACTGCATTCTTCCACTTACGTAACATCGCTAAAATCAGACGCATTGTCTCTCAGGCGGATGCAGAAAAACTAGTCCACGCATTTGTTACTTCAAGGCTGGACTATTGTAACTCTTTGTTATCAGGCTGCTCCAATAAGTCTCTTAGAACTTTGCAGTTAATTCAGAATGCGCTGCACGTGTTCGACAGGACCAAGATCAGAGTCACATCTCTCCCATTTTGGCTTCCTTGCATTGGCTACCTATTAAATCTAGAATAGAATTAAAATTCTTCTCCTTACTTACAAAGCTCTTCATGGTCAGGCACCATCTTATCTAAAGAGCTCATAATACCTTATTACCCCTCTAGAACACTGCGCTCTCAGGACGCTGGGTTCCTTGTGGTTCTATAGTTTCCAAAAGTAGATTGGGAGCCAGAGCTTTCAGCTATCAGGCTCCTCTTCTGTGGAACAAACTACCTTCTGGGTTCGGGAGGCAGACACGGTCAACACTTTAGAATAGACTAAAACTTTCCTTTTTGATAAAGCCTATAGTTAGGGCTGGCTCAGGTCATCCCTAGTTATGCTGCAATAGGATTAACACTGCCGGGGGACCCCACACGAGGGTTATGCCTAGCCAGGCACGGTATTGGTTGAAGATGCACACATCTCCTACCGAAAACTCTCTCTCTCTCCTCTCTCTCTCTCTCTCTTCTCTCTCTCTCTCGATGTATATATATATAGATATATATATATATATATATATAGATATATATATATATATATATCCATCTCTCTCTCTATATACTCTCTATATTTCTCTATATCTCACCTCTCTAATATATATATCTATCTCTATACTCCTCCATATCTCTCCATCTGTGGACATGTCTCATTAATGCATGTTACTAACCAAACTTCCCGGAGTTTCGTGCTCTGTCGTCCAGCAGGTTCTCGTGGATGGTGGCTGCTGCTGTGATCCTGCATGACGCCCACTACATAATTATTACTGTCATTATTACTACCATATCTATTACTGTAATCATTTTTATCATTCATTATAATCATTGTCATTTTATCAGTCATTGTACAATATGTTTGTGTTCATTTGTCCTGTACACGTGACATCCATTGCACGTCTGTCCGTCCTGGGAGAGGGATCCCTCCTCTGTGGCCTTCCTGAGGTTTCTTCCACATTTTTCCCTGTTAAAGGTTTTTTGTGGGCAAGTTTTTCCTCACTCGAACCGAGGGTCTAAGGACAGAGGGTGTCACTCCCTGTACAGATTGTAAAGCCCTCTGAGGCAAATGTACTTTGTGACTTTGGGCTATACAAATAAAATTGATTTGATTTGATTTGCTCTGCCCAGATAGGGTGCAGTTCTCATTGAGGGTAATGTTATGGTTGACGTGGATACATTGGCTGACACCTATGTGATTCTTCTGGGGCTGATTTATGCGCTACATTTACATTATCCAAAAGACTTCTACTTTTGACTTCATCCAAAAAGTGTTGATGGGGCTGGAAGATGGAAAGTTGAAGCCCAGAGTACTGAATCCCAGAAAATTTGACAGCAATGTCCTGGCAATAGTTAGAAGCTCCTTTAAAATAATAAAGACACCTTTTATTTCTTAGGTCTCTCATTTTGATAACGCGTTATTTACACATGAAAACATGCTGTTTTACAAGAAAAATATCTAATGTAACTTTATCCTTAAAATAATCTTTTAAAAAATTTAAAGAATTTCACCAAAGAGTCTCTCACCTGTAGAAATAACTTGTCTTACTGTTCCACTGGCCAAAAGTGACCTAAAAAAAAATCTGAGGTCACTCTTCTTGAAAATCCTGGGAAATTATTTCCTTATGTAGGAATCCTGATATTGTACTGATAATTGAGGAAAACATTATGAATGTGGCTTTTATGACAAGTATTGCACTATTTCAGGTTTGTTAAACTTACCAAAATAAGTTAGTGCCACTTAAGATTACAAGTAAAGCAAACTCAATCAAGATTGCTTTTTTAACTCAAAAAGTTGTCCTCTATTTTGGTTTTGTAATCCTGTTTGGCTTTAGTAATTAATCTTTTCAGGTTGGCTCTGGCAGCACTGTATAGTTCTGTACTGCCCGACCTGAAGGCGGCAGTGTTGCGGCCCTTGAGGAGCATCCTGACCTGGCTGGTCATCCAGGGCTTCTGGTTGGGAAAAATCAATGCGTTTATCCACTGTTCGCCCAGGGCGCAAATGTGGCCAGGACCGGCGCTGCACGTGGTGATGGTCTTAGTCAGAGGAGTGAAGCTTCTTCTGAGAGGGATGCATGCAGGTGTAAGGAGCAAAGAGAGGTGGTCTGACTGACCTAGGTGTGGGAGTGGTATGGCTCTGTATGCATATTTAATGTTAGTGTAAACATGATCTAATGTGTTACTCCCTCTGATCAGACACTTAACATGCTGGTAAAATTTAGGCAGGACAGACTTGAGGTTTGCCTGGTTAAAGTCGCCTGCAATAATGTGGACGCTGTTGGGGTGGACCTGCTGGAGTTTGTTAATGATGTCTGATAGGACTGAGAGAGCTATGCTAACGTTAGCATCTGGTGGTATGCATACAGCTGTAATTAGCCCGACTGTTAGCTCTCTCGGCAGAAAAAGGGGACGGCATCAGTCCGGTAAGCAGTGTTTATGAATGTTGAGAGTGTCACTGGCCCAGTTATTGTGTACATAAATGCACAGACCACCACCTCTGCTCTTACCGGAGTCTTTGTTGCCGTCCCAGCGGCCTGCTAGCTGTATGGCTGCGTCGGGGATGAGCGGGTGGAGCCAGGTTTCGGTTATGATGGAAACACAGCAGTCAACAATCTAGCACTGCTGACAAACAAACGGGAGAGGAGGCCTGTGAGGGGTCTTTCCTGAGTCGCAATAGCAGGCCAGAGCGGCATCCTCTCCCTCCTCCATCTCCGCCTCTTGCTGGTACCGACAACAATTCACAGAGCTCCCGGTGGCCTCGCTATCTCTGTTGGGATGTTGTGTGTGTGGTGGGATTCATCTGTTATGGCAATCTTCATATTAAAACCGATATCTTGGAGTTCATGCCGGCTGTAGTGTTGTGTGGCTGACACATAGACGAACACAAAAATACCAGCCTGATCGCGGAACCGTGAGCCGCTGCGTCTGTGCGCGCCGCCATCTCTGTTGACGGTCCAATCTGCGTAAACAGACATCTGTGTCTCCAGACTAAAATATGCTGACAATAACACCTGCATAGGTAAAAACATTCTTTTTGGCTAGTGTATAGTATTTCTGGTGTTATCTTGGGGTTTAAAGTCTATAGACCAGCATGAATTCGGCAGAATGTGAGAACGACTCAGGCACTTCTGATGCACCATGAGAGTGTCTCTAATTCTCCTTGGCCAAGTGTCAATAAATAATACAGCATAAGACATCAGAGTCTCCTGGACACTTTCTTCCTTCCTGATCCCACCATTGACCTTTGACTTCAGCAATTTCTCACAATTGGTGTCACGAACAGGATTTCAAGAGAACAAAGACGTGGTAAGTGCAAAGTTTTATTACTATGCCTTACCATGTCTGCATTTGACGAAATTATAAAAACTATGTGCTCATTTAATTTGCCTGGAATATAGAAACATCTAAGACCCACCAGGGGGTCAGGAGCTTCAGTGTCTTGGGGAAAATGTCCTGGCTGAAACCTCTGGTGTTGTTTGAAATGTATGTGTCATACAAACATCCCAGTTAGATGATAAGAAGATATATTGATGATATCATTTTACTCTGGTCAGGTTCAAAAACTGAACTTCTTTCATTTCATTCATATTTAAATAACACTAATAAAAATCTAAAACTTAGTCTTGATTTCTCCCCATCTGAAATAAATTTCTTAGACCTAAAAATCTCTAAAGATGGCAACGGAGATTTACATACCTCCATCTTCAGAAAACCAACTGACCGCAACACAATTCTTCGAGCAGATAGTTTTCATCCTCCTTGGTTAACAAATAATATTCCTTTTGGTCAGTTCCAGAGACTGAAACGTATATGTGACTCAGAAGAAGATTATGAAAAAAATGCTCTAGATATGACCCAGAGATTTAAGGCAAGAGGATATCAACATAAAACTATATTCAGAGCTTACAACAAAGCAAAATGTCTCCCTAGAGAACAACTGTTAGCCCCTAAACAGAAAGAACAACAAAATTCTGATCAGGTATATTTTGTGACACAATACAGTGACCATAGTAATGCAATTAAACAAATTGTCAAAAGCAATTGGGACATTTTGAAAAGTGATAGTGTTCTTAGAGAAGCTCTTCCAGATTCTCCGACTATTAGCTTCAGAAGAGCTCCTACTCTGAAAGACAAACTTGTTAAGAGTCATCTCCCTCCTGTATCACAGAAAACCTGGCTTTCAACCTTAAAAGGTAATCACAGGTGTGGACATTGCAATCACTGTAGCAATATGATAAATGCCAATTATTTTACTGATGTGACATCTGGTCATACATTTGACATAAATACATTTATTAATTGCAATACCTCTTATGTTGTTTACAGACTTGAGTGCCCTTGTGGACGCTTCTACATTGGGAGAACAAAGCGTAAACTGAAGGCAAGATTGGCAGAACATAAGCATGCCATTAGAACTGGTAACCCACAGTACCCCATGGCTGTCCATTACAAAGATGTAAGTCATGGTAGTTGTGACTCTTTAAAGATATCAGGCATAGAACATATTGAAGATTCTATCAGGGGAGGAGATAGACTCAAAAGACTCCTGCAAAGAGAGTCATTCTGGATATATACATTAAAGGCCACTCATTATCCAGGGTTGAATGGAGAACTCGACTTTTCTCCTTTTCTGTGAGTGTATTTTGTATTTTGTGACTATTGGTGTGTTTTGCTGTCCTTTATGATTGACTCTGATGATGGTTCCTCGGTCTCTTATTGGGCTCAATATTTATATTGTATGCATTTTATGATTTGTTGAATTGACTGTGTAATGCTTGGATGTGCAATGCTGATTTATTGACTCTGATTTTTTTATTATTTTTTTCTTTCTGTACAGAGTCTTTCACCTTCTGCTTTGTCATTGGCAGGTCATGCTGTTCAGGTCATGTGACCTCCTACCTGCTCACACTGAGCAGCTGTCTGTAATGATCTATTTAACTGTGAATTGAGCTGTCTGACAAACATTTCACTCTTGTCCTGATGAAGGCCAGTTTGGCTGAAACGCGTAGACACGCTTTTAATAGATTAGCCATGTATCAATAAAGGCATTTTAAGTAATCTTACCCTCACGAGTGCCTCAGTTTTCTGTTTGCAATATTTTATGGGTCTCCCTGACTGAAGAGCACCTGAGGGATACACTTTTTGCAATACCCAAGCAGCACTCCATTCACTGCGTTCTCATCCCCGTTAGATGTTCAATTCGGCATATTGATTTACAGTGAGAAATGAAGAAAGCTGACAATGGTGTATGTGTAATGTCTTAAAGCGCAAGCGGGCATAGGTAACAATCTGTCCAAAACAGTAGACAAATCTGAAAACATGCAAACAGACTCAGCAAAAGCTAAGTCCAAGACAAAATATCTTTCTCTAAAAGATCACAAAGAACCAATGTGAAATTAGATGGTCAACCTGTCGTTGATAAGCAGTATGCTAAAACAAACACATACACACACACATCTGACCAGGCATTACAGTTTAAGGCGATGTTTTCTCCACAAATACCAGCTGGAATCGTCGGTAGACTGAAAGGATGAGATTTCGTGTCTCCGTTCACTTCTCTTTTGTGTAAATGGCATGTGGCCATATGAGGGAACATTTGAAAAAGAAAAGCTGCAAATGGCTGAGATGAATGTTAACCCTAATGTTGGAAATCCATCCTGGGATTCAAGATCCATCCAAGAATGTATACAAGTGTGGTTGACTGTGGCCTGTAAAAAGATGTGGTGTAAGAGTGAGTGACAAAAGCTGCAAGTTTGAATCCAGTGACTTAAAAAGGTAATTGATCTAAGTGCCAAATGTGTCACTGCCTGTCATGCCTGTACTAGAAGCTACAAGCTTGAGCTTTAAAAATGACACCAAATTAGTGTTAAGGTACCAACACTGCAAAAAAGAGTTAAATTAACACTCGTGGACTCATACAGACACTCTAAAAGTGTTGAAATCAACTCTGGTAGTGTTAATTTGGGTATACTGATTTTACTGTGTATGTTGATGTGTTACGTCCACTAGGACTAACCCAGTCAGACAACAACACGACAATCGTAAAATCAACAAAGTCTCGGTGGCAGTGGAATAAAAATGGTTTATTTATAACAAACAAAAAGATACTCAGGGATGGGACAAAGTTATTGTGCCAAAAAAAAGTGAAATTAATCCAACAAAAGGGACTGTCTTATCTGGAGCTAAAGAAAAGAAACAAACAAAATGCCTAACTGGATAATGTAAATGTAATGTAGTAAATGTAATGTCTTTGTTTTAATCACTGGAAACACACAACCTCCCCCCTTCTTTACACAGGACACCAGCTCCTTTTGTCTCTGTAAATAGTGATGGATAGCTTCCCCCTCCTTAACATAAGGCACCAGCTCCTTTTGTCTTTGTGAATTGTGATGCCTAGACTCAACTTTGCACCTGAATACAAGATCCTGCAGGATACTTTAGTTGTAAAACATAGCAATGGGGGGCTAGCGCCAATACTTGCAACAGACAGAAGGGGCCGTCCTGATGAGCGTCTCCTTGAGCAGACAGAGGAATGTGAAAGGAGTCGCCCGTCAGGTATAAATATAAAAATATCTAGGTATCCCCATATTCGAGGTCTTTTCTCCACCGCACTTTGACCGCTCGCATGTTGAACTGACCTTTTCTTTGCAAAGCAAATAAAAACCAGTAACCTAGTGAGGTAACAAAAAATGCCTACGTGTGTGGTAGTGCATAGGGTACCCCAACTTAGTAAAAAACAACCTCCCGCCACCTCTAACAACTCTGTAAGGTTTCATAAGAATAAACACAGGCAGCACAAGCATAAGTCGGAAAAAAAGGAGCAAGAGGGAGAAGGCCGGTGACATCCTCCATTTTAAGAAGCCTGGGTAGCCAGCTGGGTAGGTGGGGAGCCAATGATCAGCAGCAGCCTGCCTTTCCAGGTGAGAAGTATTTCTACTGCAATCACCTAAGGAAAACACAGGGAAGGGGGAGGAGAGACACAAAACACACACCTTTCGGCCAGGCATGTAACAATCATCGCATACTATTTTGGTGTAGTACAATCTTCATCAAACTTGCTTAACACATGTTTCAACTGTACGTTTCACACACTAAATTAACTCAGAATCAACTTCAACTCCAATCATGGTGCTCATTACGAATGATTATGTTAAACCATACCATATTTGTGCAGTTTGTGCTCAAATCATAATAGTAATAACCATATGCAATAACACAAAGCTATTGCAGGAATAGCTTTTTACCTTCAGGTGGCTTAGTAAGGGGAAGGTGTTGGAGCGTTTTTGGGCACTGCGGAAGGAGTTAGAAACGTTTCTATTGAATCAGACCAGTCCAAAAGCAAAACCATTTGTGGAATTCCTGCAAAACAACGAAAATATGGAAATTGCTTCATTTCTGACAGACATCACTTGCCACCTCAATGATTTGAATTTGAAGCTCCAGGGCAAAAATAACACAGTGTGTAACCTCATGTCAGCTATCCGTGCTTTTCAAAGGAAGCACAACATCACAATTATGTGGAATTCCTGGACAAGAAACCCGGTTTGGAGATTTCCCCCTGGGAAAACAGGTCTTGCTGTGTATTGAAAACCCATTCCTGGTGAAGAATTTGACAGAATTCTCAAATGAAGCCCTGAAGGTCTGCCCATGGGCTAGTGCTGCTTCTCTTCAGTCAGAGCTGATTGAGCTCCAAGAAAACATTGCCCTGCAGGAATCTCTCTGTGACCCTGCCACCTTTTGGACGAAATGGCACCTGCAGGTGTCTTGCAGAAAATGGCTCTGCAGATTCTTACCATGTTTCTTAACTTACTCCTGCGAGTCAGCCTTTTCAACAATGACAATGGTGAAGAACAAATACAGTGGTAAACTCACCAATGAACATTTACACCACTGCCTACGCCTGGCTCTCACACCTTTTGTGCCCAACTT
Source organism: Larimichthys crocea (assembly GCF_000972845.2). NCBI lineage: Eukaryota > Metazoa > Chordata > Actinopteri > Sciaenidae > Larimichthys > Larimichthys crocea. Next base: position 1,254,558 of record NC_040028.1, read on the forward strand.
TAAAGAACTGGTGGCACAGAAAAAGTGTTACTTTTCACACTGACTCGGACAGAACAAATCCTTTGTACATAGTTCAAATGTTCCTTGTGGATTTACTACGTTTTTCGTTTGGAGTTCGAATTTTGGAAATAGACTGTGACTGTTTCGGACCCTGGAAACATTGGAAATTTGGTGAGTGGACCTTTTCAATTTCTAATTGAGTACTCCTGCTGTAAATAGTACTATTGTACTATAAAAAATATTAGTCATAACTGATCGATTCTCAAAGTGAGTTGAAGGTTTTAACAAGAAAAGAAGACACTAGAACAGTTCTTAAGTGTGCTAAAAGAGGTGATTCCCAAGTTTGGGGTGCCACAGAAGATAATAGTGACAAAAAATCCAGTTTTTGTATAAAACAAAATCATGCAGGATCTGTCAGAAATGTTAGGGTTCAAGTTGCAGTTGCATGTTCTACATCACCCACAATTTTCTGGTCAGTACTAACAAAAGGTCTGAATTGGCCTGATGCACTGCCTATTGTTCTGTACTCCATCCAAAGCGCACTAAATGCAACAACAGTTCTGAGTCCTTATTAAGTGTTAAGGCGAGACTAATGTCCACAGGGACAAGTCAACCTCTGACACCGAACAAATTTCTCTGCTTTGGACAGATGAGTTTATGACTGAATATGTAAAAAAGATTAACTGACATTTTGGATTTTTATCATTACACGAAACCATCTGAGGAACCAATTCATCCTTTTAATGAAGCTGCTAAGTACACACTGGTAATAAAGGTAACATTCACAGCTGTTGTACCTTTGACTGAACCTCTGGAGCCATGGTGTTTCACTAAACAGCCATTGAAAAGTTATCCTGATTATAAACTGTGGGGTGTTAATTACCAAGATCTTCCAAGGGAGGTGCAGAGCGGTAAGATCTGTATTATGGTGAAACTGATAAGGACGATAGTTTTTAATATACTGGTCAGTTTTCTTCCATAAATTCACTCATTGTAACTTTGAATTAGTGGTATATAGTAAAACATTTGGTTTCTTATGGACATGACCCGTAAACGACCTCGCTTTACCCAACAAATCTTGTGGGACACTACTACTTCCTCTGGGTCAACTGGATTGAATAGTTCCCAAATAGCCCTATTCTGTCCATATGCAGTTGTGGAGAATCTGCGAACATATCAAACGTGGCCAAAGCCGCATCTTGAAGCTGAGTGGTTGTGTCAGGATTCGCTTCAAACACCCTTCTCATTCTCTCTCTCAGTGTACCCAGGAGAACAGCTTGGTATTGTTGCACCCCTGAGATGACAATGTTGACTGTTCTCTGTGAAAATATTTCAAATTAATATGATTTTTTCCTGCACTACAAATCCATCCAAGAAGTCCACAATATACACTTAAAGACCATGACCAGTCATAATCTATGTTTGTCTCAAAAGTCACCTCACCTATGATCAGTTCATCTCATACCATTCATACACCTAACCACAGCTTGTGGAAGTTTATATTGAATTTCGTTCAAAAATGTATCACTTTGTTAATGTTAACATATGAGCACTAAACATATTAAAAAATGGTCCTGTAGTCGCAGTTTTCATCATGTAGACCTTAATTTTTCCATCTTCTGCATTGTTCATTTCCTGCTGAGCGAGCACCATACTCAATTACTCTCAGCCAGAGGCGTGACGTGCCTCGCTCAGCAGGAAATATGTCCAGTGCCCATACCTTAACATTCACATTGTGGGAGGGAAGTTCAGCATCTAGAGGATCTAGTTAGTAAAGGTGAGGAGAAAACATTGGAAATTGAGAAAAAGTTAGAAAAAACACATGAAGCCACAACAGTTAATGCTGAAGCCAGTGGAGACAAGCCAGTGGCTGAATTCAGACTGACAGCGTTATGTGTCCTGATGATACCTTATTTTGTACTTGCCATATGCCCAGTGCAACCTCTGCCATGACTGGTTTCATCCTGTTTGTGTGGGATTCCAGAGCATTAAACACATTGCTGCTATATCCCCATGGCACTGTCCTTCGTGTACCAGAGATATCAAAAAAATACAGTCTGGACATAAGGACCAGGTGAAGAGGACGATATCCTTTGGATAAGAAATTCCATCCTGCCCCCAGGAGTTTACAGAAAGCCTAACAAGGACTCAATGGGCTGCAATTTAGCCAGCTAAAAGAAAAGGATATAGAGGCTTGAAGAAGTCTTGAAGAAAAACAGGATTAACAAATTTTGCGTTCTTTACTTTAGGTCTAACAAAATAAAATGCAGTCAAAGACGAAAAAATTAGCATATTGAAGGGGTAAGGCTGTATGCACATGGACTGGTTGCACATACTTCCTGTGATCCAAATGATACTGATGATATACCTGTTAATGTAAAAGCCTAGGGAAAAATTTATCACAGTTGCCACGAACAGCATAGCTGACACTGCCGCCAACCTGAGCACCACACACTCAGACTTTGCGAATGTTCTCCCATGTTAGTCCGCACAAAATGACTGACATCCATAGATGAAGAGAAAATTCTTGCAGGAAATCTAATGAATGATGATAAGTCTGTCCCAGTCTTGCAAAAGATATCAAGTGAAAAGAATCTTGATAATTGTTTAGATAGTGATGCTTTAATGGAGTGTTTTGAAATTCAGCAACAGCAGAATGTGGAAAAACCAAGCTGTAACATGTACACCACCCTATTAAAGTACTGTTGGGTATCAATCGGTAGCTACACAGTTATTTCTAGGCTAGGTTCAGAAGACTGGGTTGGACTAGGAGTGGAGAGTGAGACACTGAACGCAGGTAAGTTTTAGCACCACCACATATTGTGCACCATATACATAATACAATTTATCAACAGACAGAGTACAAATACAAATGGCCATTCATAGAAAAATAAATACAACTATAACTTAAAAACACACATCATCCATAATTTGCCGGGAAAAGGAGCTCAAGCTTCGCTTGTAATGGCAAAGTACGACCAAAATATAACGGGCCAACAGTTGAGTGTCCAGTGGAAGAATATGGCCCCCCCATTAGTAGGTCGCAAGGGCAAAGGTTTAGGGAAAAGAAAGGTGCGGCTGCATGCAAGAGCCTCCTACCAGCCCGACTAGAGCCGATTCCTTTCTTGGTCCTCAGGCTTAGCTTGCCATCAACCTGCCCTCCCGATATATTATATATATATATATATATATATATAGATATATATATATATATATATAATATATATATATATATATGGATCAATGTGAATAAATAACATAATATTTGTTATATTAAAATATCATCACAGTAAAGTGCATAGCAGTACCAGTACTGCCTGGACTGCATGTAAAGTGCATTAGATGCAAAGTACCATCAACCATAAAGACTGGCTTTAAAATGCGTTTCATGTGGCAGGACACTTCGGAGAACTAGGCATATCACCGCACCAAACAATCAACAGGTAGCGGGGTAGCATTACGCACGACTCACCAATTCAGTGATTCAAGTGGCATACATTTCAGATTTAGGCGATCAGCGGCTCCAGTAGTCGGCTTCTATGGTTCGACAGTTGTTGCATTTAGTTTCAGCGTGTATGATGTTATTAGTAAGCAATGATGCAATGTACCTGCAGCAACCAGCGTGCTCCTCCGCTACTGCTGGGTGCCACGGCGCTATGTTATCTGGACTCTATCACGTGACGGTGCGACAGCAGAATGGCACAATGTCAGTACGTTGTAACGCGATGACGTATGACAGTAGGGGATTAATCAATCTGATTAATTAATTAATAAGGTTTTTCCACCCGGGTTACATCCTCCCCCCTTTAGACCATGCAACTCTAGATACATGCATAAGATCAGTTGCTGCAGTCCACCTCCGATATCGGTTGAAGCTCCAAACTTATCTGATCCAGTCGTTGAATCGTTTCTGTTGCCAGACGTTCTGGCCGGCAGCGTCAACCTCCTTATCGCCTTCAATATGGGGCATTAGGTAATCCGCTTATTTCGGTTGTGCAGACACTATTTCGGGTTTTGTTGATGCTTATAGCGAAGCACTTAGTACCACTGCAGCAACTGATCTTATGCAAACTTGCATTTACGATGTTTAGCATGTATCTAGAGTTGCATGGTCTAAAGGGGGGAGGATGTAACCCGGGTGGAAAAACCTTTATTAATTAATCAAGATTGATTAATCCCCTACTGTCATACGTCATCGCGTTACAACGTACTGACATTGCGCCATTCTGCTGTCGCACTGTCACGTGATAGAGTCCAGATAAACATAGCGCAGTGGCTACCAGCAGTAGCCGGAGGAGCACGCTGGTTGCTGCAGGTACGTTGCATCATTGCTTACTAATAACATCATACACGCTGAAACTAAATGCAACAACTGTCGAACCATAGAAGCCGACTACTGGAGCCGCTGATCGCCTAAATCTGAAATGTATGCCACTTGAATCACTGAATTGGTGAGTCGTGCTAATGCTACCCCGCTACCTGTTGATTGTTTGGTGCGGTGAATATGCCTAGTTCTCCGAATGTGTCCTGCCACATGAAACACATTTTAAAGCCAGTCTTTATGGTTGATGGTACTTTGCAAGAAGACGCGGTGAACAACCGAACATTAGTTCGTAGGGTGTAAAGCCAGTGACATCGTTCCGTGTGCAGTTGTAAGCGTGCACTAATGGTTTCATGTAGTCTTTCCATCTAGCTTTCTTTTGTGCTCCAGCGTCCCAAGCATGTTGAGCAGGGTCCGGTTAAATCTCTCAACTGGGTTTCCCCGAGGATGGTAAGGGGTTGGCAAAGTTCCTTAATTAACTTCGACTCAAAGTCAGGCCCTTGATCCGTGTGGAGGCGTTCTGGTAACCCATAGCACACTATGAAGTTCTCCCATAGACATTTTGCCACTGTCTTTGCCTTTCGGTTTGCTGTAGGAATGGCTATTGCAAACTTTGTAAAATGATCAGTAAAGACGAGAATGTCCTTTGTATTGCTTTGATCATGTTCAAGTGACAGGTAGTCCATGCAGAGTAACTCCAAGGGACGAGTGGTCCTGATGTTAACAAGTGGTGCTGATCGTTCTGGGAATGCCTTGCGTCTCACACAACGGTTGCAGGTCCTGATCTTGGTTTTTAATGTCAGCTGCCATGCAAGGCCAAATGGGAACGTACAAGGTCTAAGGTCCGCTTGATGCCCATGTGACCCATGTCATGCAAGCTTGTAACCACTACTGTCCTCAGCTCCTCCGGTAACACCACCTGGAACAAGACTTGTTCTCCATCTTGCCTCCTTCGGTACAAGATGTCCTCTTGCAGCTCGAGGCAGTTCAGCTCTCTCAACAACAGTACAAGGTCTGGAAGTTCCTGCCTTGCCATTGGGGAACTTTTTCCCCAGTCTCCATCTGGTGGATAACCTTTCTTATGACTGGATCAGCACGTTGCTTCCCCTTGAGGCCCAGGTGTGACAGAGATGGAACAAACATAACAGTCAGGAACAGCTTTAGCCGAAAGGCTCAGGGACTCGACCAAGGCGGTGAGACTCCCTGCCGAACTCACTGCCTGACAGGTGACAAGATAGCGGTGGCAGATGGCAGAAACAATGTCTGTGTTGAGTTCTTCCAATTCGCCAGATTTAATGATATGCTCCGCAGTAAACTTGTTGATCAGGTCACAATCTTTCTGTTCTGTCAGGTCAGCAGGGTGGCTGTGAGGGCGGCGAATAAGTGAGCGGGTTGTTATCAGTCACTACCACAAAGTTGGCTCCGTACAGGTAGTCATGGAACTTCTCACACACACTCCACTTCAGCGCAAGAAATTCTAACTTGTGTACAGAGTACCTTGACTCGCTCACTGACAGACCACGGTTGGCATAGGCAATTACTCTCAGTTGACCCTCCTGCTCCTGGTATAAAGTTGCTCCGATGGTGGTGGCATCAGTATGCAGAATATATTGCAGATATGGGTCAGCGAAACCCAGAACTGGGGTCCTGGTCAACTTCTCAATGAGCATTAAAAAATGCAAGCGGCAGGTGGGGGACCATCGCTCCCCAAAAGGCTGCTTCGGGTCCTGGATTTTTACTGGACTGGCACTTTCTGGGGTCTGGAGGTAGGTGTATAGCCACGCATCAAATCATTGAGGTTTTGCAATGGCGGAGTACCCTTTTATGAACCTCTGGTAATATCCAGCAAATCCTAGGAATGGCTTGAGCTCCTTCAGGTTTCTTGGAATTGGCCAGAATTTAGAGCAAGGATCTTATCCGGATCAGTATCGACGACTTTCTCCGAAACAATGTGTCCCAAGTATTTAACAGATGTCTAGAAACATTTACATTTCTCGGGAGGGAGCTCAGACGCACTCTTTCAACCTATGTAATACCCGCAGCAACCTCCGCCATGTCCTCCAGTGTGTCTGAGAAGACAATAAGATCAGCAAGGAAAACCAGAACTTCTTTCAAATGGAGATCTCCCATGCTCCTCTCCATTAACCGCTGGAATGTAGATGGAACATTGGTTACCCCTTGGGGCATTCGATTGAATTCACAAAATCCAGTGGGTGTCACAAAAGCCGTTTTAGCTTTGTCTTCTTTGTTCATTCCAATCTGATAATACCCAGATTTCAAGTCGAGAACACTGAACCATTTGGACCCGGACAAAGCAGACATGGACTCCTCCAGGTTTGGCATGGGATAGGCGTCCTTAACAGTCTGCAGGTTCAGTCTTCTATAGTCAATACACAAACAGATGTCACTATTCTTCTTACGGACCACAACAATGGGTGATGATAATGGCGACTCAGATTCTCGAATGACACCAGCCTCCAGTAGATCCCTCAGATGCGGGCAGACGGCTTCAATATATTGAGGGTGGATGGGGCCTTGCTCTGTCCTTATAGGGAGTTTCATCATGCAGCTTTATGTGATGTTTCACCTTGTTCATGTATCCAAAGTCCATGTCACTGAGCGCAAAAACATCAGGAATCTTACTGAGCGTCTCAATAATTCTCCTCTTCCACTCTGGTGGGATGGCGAAATCCAACTTCAGAGCAGGGGAAGTTCCTGATGGTCAACAGCTTGTTGACAGTGTGTGACAAGATCTGGGGTTAGACTGCCAGTTCACCGATGGTGGAGAGAGGTGGAATGATCACATCCTGGTCCGACTCATTGCTGAAGATTTCTGGGATCTTCTAATGGGACTGGCTTGGGAGCATGACCAAAGAGTTCTTGACACACAGCCCACCTGGCAGTGGTGAGGCTGGATTCTCCACAAGCACCCATTGACCAGGAGACAGGATGCTGGCATGGACTGAGCCATCGATGAGGGTGGTGTGGCCAGCAGGGATGACTTGCTGGCTAACCTCACCACTCCATCGCTGCCCACCTGTTGTTGCTAGTGGCAGATCTGCAGCAGTTTGAGCACTGCTTTGTAGCTGTGAGCAGTCGGCTGGAAGTTGGCGTATTCACTCCCCGTGTGCTGGTTGTATAGCGGCTCCAGAGTGTTCATACCAATTAACACTGGGGACTGATGGGCTGCGACATCAGGAACAACAAGCGCCAGCGTGGAGACATCAAAATTGACGCCCAGGAACTCACTGGGGAATGTGACCACCATCTCCACATATCCAAGATAAGGAACTGCTTGTCCTGTGGCTCCTTCAACTTGCAACAAATCACACAAAGACTTCACAGGTTGGTCTGCAAAATGCTGGTTAGAGAACAACACCGGGATCTTAGTGACTTGCGATCCTGTATCCAACAGACAATCAAATTCTTCACCAGCAATTTTGATGTTGGCTGTGCAGCAGGATCTGACCAAACCTTTGGGTAGCCTAGCTGGAACAGCAGGGTTGTAGGGTTACTTTGTGAAATTCAACATGGTTTCTCTGGTTGGGACATTGTGGGTCCACAACAGTTCCGGTTCGCCCCACAACTGGAACTGGCTTTAGTTTAAAGAATATCTTGAAGGAATGTCTGATCTCCTGCCATCTTTGCTGCTTCCAGCGAACTGCTTCCTCTTTACGGTGACCAGTGCAGAGTTTGGGAGGTTGTCACAGTGAGTCTATGGCCATCTTCACCACAATGATAGCAGTAGCTGGCTTTTGGAACAGAAGACGGGTTCTTTGATGGTTTGCCCGTCCTCTTCTGTAGATACACTGCGGAGTGTCAGGTCTCAGGTGCTTAACCACATCAGCAGCAGGTGGTGACAAGCTGTCAAAGATCTTACGTGAGCGTTGTAGGTCAGACACTGCAGGATCTTGCAATAGCAGCTCAATTCCGGAGCGCCATATTTCATAGTCTGACTCGTTTTGAGGTCTGGGCAATCTTCCAGAGAAGGCTCTGAGACGCTGTGTGGAGTGAATAGCACTGTCATCATTCTTGACAATATGCTCGACCACATAGCATTGAACTTCAGGTGGATTGGAAAAAGGAATCTTGAGGCCTGGCTGAACTCTTGGCCGTGGTTCAGTGTTGTAGACTGAAGCGGAAAGACCAACTGGATGACCAGAGATGGCAAGCAGAAAGCAGTGGTGGGGTCTGCAGACTGACTGTGGCAGCCGATGGTGGCTTTCCACCATCCTCCGAAGGAGACTCAACATCATTGGCAGTGGGATTGAGCTGGGTGACTGACTGCCCAAGCATCACCCCGTTCAGGACAACCACAAAATCTTGGCCGGGCAATTTCGTGACTTTTTGTAATTCTGAAAGGTAATTCTTAGTTTGCGACTTCCCTACCTTGTGCGCGCAGACTGTAGATAGATCCAAGACCTCGTAAGTAACCTCATCGCCATTACACACATATAGATATGGTAAGATTGGACGTAATGCAGCTAACGCAGTGCACACACTATATTCAACCACAATTGAATGGTGAAAAGTGGCATCAGGTTCATCAATACGTCCAAATTTTAAAACAGCACCGTACGGCGGTAAAAACTCAACTACCTCTTAAGGCAGATGGATTTGGTCTTAACAAATCAGGAGTACAGCTGCTACGCTCCAACATTTTTTATTTTCTGCGTCCGACACCAGTAGCCACTGCCAAGGACCAAAGGCAAGACAATCCAAAACAACATATAAGACAGCGCTCTGGTGAGGGCGCTGAGATTAGGACTGAACAGGGAGGACAGCAGACCCAGAAAGAACCGGCAACATCATTATTCTCACCCCAACAAGTGGAGTCTCCCCCAGCCCCAACAGGGGACACCCAACCTCCACCCCCCAGCCCCCCAGTTTTCCTCTTGCTTTAGGACAAAGTAGTAGAAGCTGTTGAAGCCAGGCGGCAGGACATTAAACAACTTGTTACATTCATTGTGGACCACAATGGAGCTGATGGAAAGCTGAGGATAAGTCTAACATGTCATTACTTTCCCATTTGGAGCAATTTTACTAAAAACAACTATAAAATTACAGAGCAACATCTAACCTGATCCATTTATAATGTATCACCTGTGATAAATGGACATATTAAACACCCATTAACCAATTACTAACTTCATGGTGAATGTGCAATTAGTTCAGTGAGGAAACAGCTGTAACTGCGTGCGGCTTGTTTGCTTCTGCCAAGAACACCATTCTCCTTACATGGACCGCACTAGAACCTCAAAAAAAGAATTTCAAAGAAAACTTTTGCCTTTTAGGTTTCCCTTAATGAAAATAGCATGATTATGAAGGTATTATTGGATTCAATTTCTAAGTTTGAGGGATATGCCTAGAACTTCCTGTGCCAGACTTTCCAAGATGTCTGATTTAAGTGTATCACCAGGGGACAGAAGAACTCCATTTGATATGAAGGTCTGGTTTGTGTGATGAGTTGAGTGATACGCAATCATCATCTGGTGTTTTCTGGACAGTGTTTAGAGCATAAAACATTCGTGAAAAACTTGTGGTGAAACACTTGGTGTGATGGACAACCTTAAAAAAAATGTGTTTGCCCTCAAACCGCATGGTCCAGAATCCAACTAGCGGACCAAAACATCATGTCATGTTAGGGTAGTGCTCTAAGAAGTGATGCTTGTGGAGAAGTTTTTGGTTGGGAAATGCTCCTTGATATTTCTGTCTGTGATCTGATATTTTAAAACTAAAGATATCCAATGGATTCTTCTGTATGGACCTGGGAAACAGCAAGTTCCAGTATCTCTTTTAAATCCAAAATTATCTCCCACACTGGTTCACCATCAGGTATAACATCTCCAATCATGAAAGGCAGCAATCTTATGAGGGTCCAATTTTCAGCTGCATTGCCACCTATTGTGTTTTTGCTTAAAAATCTTTGTGGCACAACATGGGGACGTTTTGTTTTATCTTCTCCTTTGTCGGGGAAACAGAGTGACCTTATTCAAAGTGTCCAAAGAGAGTATTTTCTGGATATCAACATACCCAGACACTGTGCAAGTTCCACTGGAACAATACCCACCAACAGGCCGTGAAGTACATCAGGTCGATATCCAGTTGTTGAGAATGAGAAAGATTTTCTGTCAGCACACATGGCCTTTGGTTCTTTGTGTTCATCTTTGGATCGAAGACTAAACTCATTGAACAGAACCTCTTTGTTCTGAAAATCCCCAAGACACCCTGTGCAAAATCGACAAAAAAACTCTCCTGAAAAACTTTCCACAAAGCCCGCAATCCAATGGGCACCCAGATTATCTGAAGCTACACATTATACTGTGCCTTTAAGCACTTTTCCATATCCATATTTCTTGATGTAGTTACTTTTACACAGTACTGCCAAGTAGATGGATGACAAAGAGGAGGCTGGCTGGGGCTCAAAATCCAGTACATAGCGCAAAGTATGTGCTTCTTTCTGGAAGTACCCAGAGGGTTGCACTCCTCAAACTCGTCAATATAAAGGGTCACACTTATTCTCAGTTTTCTATTACATCAGCACTTATACCATATTTGCTAAGGAGCTGTTGCAATAATGGTACATATCTGTAAGTATGCTTGTGCTCCTTATCCAAAACATATTCAACTGGTTGAACTACTTGGAACTTGTCTTTGAAGTACTGTTTCCGCTTAAAAGCAGTGCCAAGTGGGCCCTGATCTCTAATTGCTTTTGTCAAAGGATTAGAAAGAGAGAGGGCAGAGGCCAATTCTTCAGTTTCTTTTGCATCAAGAGCAAGATTATGTTTAGTACAAAAATCTGACACAATGGCTGTGCTGTCCTCATTATCCGTGCGCTAACGTGACAGTCAGATAAACTCCTTCCTAACATCAGGACTCTGAAGACAGTCGTTCCTTTGTCCACAGGTTATTGACGTTGCGAGGAAAGGTGAAACTAGGACAGATATACAGAAAACATAATCAACACTGTGCTTGCTTTTAACATACAAAATCCACAATGTAAATGTATCAGCTCAATCTTCAATATGAATGAATCCACTTGTTTCCCCATTTTAACTGTTTTTAACTGTGCCAGGGTTCATGTATTTATTACCTTTTAAACTTGAAACATCATATATGAAATAATATCTTGACATGTAATCAATTCCTACTCATTTCTTAATCGTAACTATGCTCTCATGAACTTGCAATGGCTCAGTAATAGCGTGGATAGCTTGGTAACGTTTTAGCGTCAAACTTTACAGAATGTCACAAAATAATAATCTGCAATTGTAGATAACGATAAAACTAGTACATAGTACACACTAGTAAAACTAGTACATACCCATGATGCTACTAAAGGCATAAGGTTTATGCAGATGTCGCTGGATTGACTCAGATGAAACAAAACAACAGCTGTCAACAGCTCTCTTGCTTACTTCCCGGTTACTAGCCACATGACACAACTCCCCATAATTTAGTTCTGAAAGTGACCACAACCAAAAACACACATAAGCAAAAAAAGACTTCTAACATTAACTAAACAATGGCATTTAATGTAGTCTGTGATGCAGAACTCATTAGGAAGTGCAAGTCCTGTAAAAGCTCATTGACTGCATTACTGGCAACACAGAATATGTTTTCCAGCTTAAGCAACACTGCTGCAAGTTTCTCTTCTATTATCTTCTCAACATTTTCTGAGATGTCTCCAAAAAGAAACCAGACTGCACTTCAAGCTCGTGGCTATATAGTCTTAATCAGTGCTCGTCTTACTCAGTTTCAGCGTCCAAAACGTCCGGTTCAGTCCAGCTAATTAGTGTCCCTTCCAAAGAGGGAGAGGAGTGAAGAGGGTCGGCGTAGCAGGGAGAGACGGCCACCATGCAGCATGCGATCAGCTGACTGGTAGAGGGAGAGGAGCGGAAGGAGAGCTTAGCACCTGGCTAACGGCCAGTAACAATAAAAGTTCGCCGTGACTCACCTAGGCGCTGATCGACGCCAGTCAGCGACCCCGGTATATCGCCGCAACTGCGACGGAGACGCCGGCTCTATTAAAGATTTAATTAAAATTAAATGAAACGCTAACGGACATGCACAAACAGCACGCTAAGGTGCACCTACCTGTGCTCAGGTGGGCAGCAGACGCAATGACCCAGAAGTGGGCGGGCCAAAGAGGCAGGGAGCGAGAGGTCAGGAGGAGGGGCATGACCTACTTTTATCCCCTCTGCTCACGCAACGATTGGATGATAAGCCAGAGAGGACGTGATGTAGCAAGTTCATGTTCAATGTGGCAGTGGTGCCTCATACCACTACAAAAGGATTAAAAAATAAATAAATAAATAAATAAAAGTAAAACACAAAAACAAAACTGTTAATTAACAGTTAAGGCAATATACTAACACAGAAGAAGAAGGCGAGAGTGTCTGATTAGAGTTAACTTTTAGAAATTTAGTGAGGGGAAAAAAGAGGCACACTCAATTTTATAATTTATAACATGTTAGCAGGTGCTAGCATCTCTCTCATCTCTTTCAGCAGCAGCACCGCAAAGAACAAGAAATATAGTCCGAGTGAAGCACTGGGACCGATAACCGACCGTCACCGACAACTAAAGCCTTGACTGATAACAAGTCTGAAGGCCATTGTGGTGAGCTACCGCAATACTTTTAAAATGAAGCTCGGTAGGATAACAGCAGACCGATCTAACATTAATTTAGTGTAACATACATGCCTGACCCACCGCTCTCTAAAACACAAGCACTTCAGAAATATAGAATGAGTGTTGTATCTGTCACAACAGAGTGATGTTGGGCTCTTATTTTTGTCCTGTTTTATTTTGAAATTTACCTGCCCTCTTGTTTCAGGTCACTTGCCCTTCCCTTGTGTGTCACCTGTTCCCTGATCCTGATGTCTCCACCTGTTCCCCATTACCCATCTGTGTGTGTCTATATAGGTTCTGTGTCTCCCTTTGTCCTGTGCCAGAATGTTTTCGTCCTTCGTGCACCCCCTATCGACCACGTCCATTGTTTTTTCAGAGCTTTCCTGTCTCCTTGTCTTGACTTATAATCAAAAAGTAATGAGTCAACAACTTTGTTAACAGCCAAACATCAAGCTAGGTCAATTCAAAAGACATAGCAAACAGCAATTTTTACATACTAGTCCAACGTGAGGTCTATGTCAGCATCCGTCTTTCTAGTTCACAATGCTCTGAACCTGGTTACGTTTCCCGCTTGCCCAGTTCCAGTTCCGGCTCAATACAAGTTATGCTCAACATAAGCATTCCCCCATAGCCATGGCTGAAGTCCTCCTCTTTCAGTGATCCACAATTCCTGTGGTACAAACACTAACCTCCCCCGTTGCTCTAAGCTCACAGTCTGGGCAGTTTGGCTAACAAACTGAGTTAATATTAGCTAACAGCAGTTACAGCTGGCGGCAGTTTACTTCACTGTCCACAAGGAAACTCTGCAAATCAGAGAATCAGAGAGTTGAGGTGGAGCTGTATGAGAGGGTTTACTCATACAGCTTTATCATAATCTTATTCAAATTCCTGGGAATGCATTCCATGTCGTGAATATTTAGGATGACATGTTTGACTTGAGAAAACAGACTTCTGATCACATTGAATTTATATTTTTAGGAAACGTTTACAGTGTTAGTGATTATCCTGTAGTGGACTCCGTACAGAACAAAGTTCATACTTCAGAGTTTTGAAAGTACACATTCACTGTACATAGGGGAGCTGCACAAGACCCACACATGCACACAACACACAACCACACACACACCACCCCGCGCAACACACCAACACACACACACACACACACAGTCATTAAGGTCTTTCACATTTAATTTGTCTCTGGACACTGAACAGCTCTGTGTGTATTGTTTGTTTTTCCGTTAAGGTTTTCACACCTTCCTTCATTAGTGTCACATGATGACATCACTGCAATCAGAGGTGTTATACTGTGAGAGAAAAACAAACTGAGGTTATTTTTAGCTGTCATGATCAAACATTTGTGATGCAACCTTGTCACATCAGCACATAATGCAATATTTGCATTATGAACACACAAAAAGGGCAAATTATGTCACCCATTACGAGTGGCTTCGGCCTTGCAGAAATGTTTGAGATAATTTAAAAAACAAAATAGACCTCCTGTTTTTTGGTGAATATACTCGGATTGTTTCTGTAAAATACACTGCACAAGGGATAAGGGCAAACAATAGGAAGTAGTTTCTACAAGCATGTTACAATAATGCAGAAATACTAAACATGGCAGTAAAATGCTAAATAAATGTGACTAAAGTCGATTTAGAAATGTAGAAAATATGTAGATGACATACTAAGGACAATAAATGAAAATCTCACATTAGCAAATTGATGAATCATTTTGGTTCAGTTGAACATAAAGTGTACATTCATGAACATTTAAATATTTAATGTTCACTGACAGAGGTCAGTCCATCCCCTCTCGCAATAGTATTAAGAAGTTCAGGATCACTTACTCTTAGGCCGTAAATTGAACAAATCTTTTTTTGAGTCACTTTGTTCATTTACTAGTGCAGCGCTGTAGCCCTCTTGTGGCTGATGTGAACATGACAAATGAACGATCCATCTTAAAGAACCACTCATCACTAGAGTTGTCAAACGCAGATCCTTTTACAGATTCTAATCTTTCTGAGCACAACTAACACGATTCAGATCTTATGAGTCCTTTGAGCCCTGGTCAGTATGTCCATAAGCATATAAATTCTCCAGTGAAACACAAGTTCCACTGTCTGGATTACAAACAGGCAAATAAAGTCAAACTGAGAGCTATTATAGCGAGGAGGCAGTGTACTGTTTGTGCATTTGAAACTTGATGCAGGAAATAAAACTTTGCATTTTTATATCTTATTATACATTCTATAACATCAAGTATGAGGCTGTAGTTCACAGTGTTTATTTAGCTGCATATATTCAACTGAAACAAATACAGTATTATATTCTCATAAGTCAGTCATCATTCATCAACTGTAAATACAGTAAATGACATAATAAAAATGTTGCAAATAATAACTCCATAATATGATGACAGATTATGCAACACATAATGCTGCAAATAAAATGCTCACCTCACAGAGTTTATGCTGTATTAGCCTACCCTCAAAGTTTTATGAATTGTGTTAAACCAGTCTGGTAATAAAAGATTA
This sequence comes from Larimichthys crocea, assembly GCF_000972845.2. Lineage (NCBI taxonomy): Eukaryota > Metazoa > Chordata > Actinopteri > Sciaenidae > Larimichthys > Larimichthys crocea. Next base: position 1,270,045 of record NC_040028.1, read on the forward strand.
TTAATAACAACATATAATGCTGCAGTTAGTTAATTACGTTAATTACGTAAATTTCGTTACACTCCTCTCACATTGTTTTTAGGCTATTGACTATATTAGCCTCAACTACATAGAATGAGTGTTTGTGTTTTAAATAGAGTTTCTATCATCTTGTATATTACTGTATTTATCTTCTTACATTTGACTGGAGGAAGTCTTTTTGACGACACAACTCTGAAGTCCACCTGAATCTGAATCTGGAAAAGATCCAGTCGACTCAGTGCAATCAGTGAATCTGGGTCTGCTGGATCAGCAAGCAATCCGCGGGTCTCCTGAGTCTCTTGAGTCTCTGGTGTTTTCCGGCTCTGTACGGATTTACTCGTGCAGGATGGATCTGAATCTGAATCCGGGTCTGTGTTACTGAGTCTGAGTCTGCTCTGCAGGAAGTTACACTGACCCGCTATCAGCTCTCCTGAGTCCCAACTACCAAAGCTGTTCTAGCGGTCGAAACAAGTTTATTGTCCACAATAATAATCTATATTCTGGCAGCCTTTTAGGTGGATGGACTGGGACGTGTTGTAATGAGATTGTACAGGTTAAAAGGAGAGGAGTGAATGGCGCCTTTGATCATTTTAACTTTCATACATGGCCCGCTGTTAGGCAGGTGTAGGACGGTAAAGATCCGGGTTAGTGGAGACTATGTCTCATTAATCCCGAGTGAGTTAGAGGATCCAGGTTAACAAACCGGATGAAGCGCAATTCATACACCACTACTCATCACACAGGCCGTGGTGAGTTGCCTGTCAGTGACAAATAAACGAGAGACTGAGGTGCGATGTGAATAGTCAAATTTGCCTGAGTGAAATGAATATGAATATTACATAGCTGGTGGATATGTTTGTTGAACTGTGTTGTCATTTGATTCTCACATTTGATTTAAGCAGTGTGAAAAGGCAAATACTGAATGCCCAGAACAGCCTGTTCTGCCTCAACTGTCTTTTCAGTAACATGCTTTCATCCATGTTAATAGGAGTTAAAGAATCCTCCCAAGGGAACAGGTACAGACAGTCAGTACGTTTACATGACACTTGAAAAAAAAAAAAAACATTATTGCCTTAATTCAACTATAACTGGACAACTGAAGTGCATGTAAGCGTGTTAGTGCGACTAATATCGGAGTTCTCCAACTCCAATGAAGACACCCAGATAATGAGATTGGAATTCGATTTTCTCTGGCATGTGTACACCTTAATCAGAGTTAAACTAGACAACGCATGTGTGCATGCTCCACACCCCCCGCACTGGCATATGACCCTGGAACAAAAATATCCAAGAAAGCCAGTTGCAGAAGAAGAATGCACACACAATAAGGAACGTGTACATTACATATGAGATAAATAAAGCTGTATGATTATACATCTTGCTGTTGTTTGAAAATGCCGGTCTGCTGCCTGACTCCAAATGTTTATTATTATTTTACGTAACAGGTCAACCGGAAAGGGGGCCTTATTACAAGAGTACCCAACTGCAGCCACCGAAGCCGCTACAAACCACTCCCCCTACAAACCATGCCTCCTATAAACCACATCTGCGTGTTGCAAGCGTATGTGCAAAGACGAGGCGACAATGGCGTTTCAGGTAAAACACATTTATATTATTATTACATTTTGGGAATATGTTGACGTTTAAGACATCTTTTGCTAGGCAGAAAGAGTGGACTTTATTTGTAAAAACACATTTCTTCAAACTCAAAGTAAATGTTCGTAAGCAAGCCCATTTTGTGTCGTCTTTTAAAAGTAATGAGTGAGCAAGGGATGCTAACAGAAGCCGTGGGGGAACACGGCACGTAGAAGCAGAATATTTTAAATTTTAATTTAACTCAACATATTAAACTGAATAGTTTCAGTAATATGTGTGTTGGTGAAGTTTGGTTGAAGTGTGGTTTACAGTTTTAAAATACGTTTCTTGAAATGCAGTCCGGTTGCTTTGGAAAGAACTAAGGCTGTTTCAAGGGAACAATGGAAAAAGCATAAATTGACCATAATCTGATTTTGTAAAAGTTTAAAAGTTGTGTGTAGACATGTATGCATGCAGATTTGAAATGAAATAGGTTTTTATTCCTGCTACTGTGTTTTAGTAACTTTTGTAGAATTTAATGGCCAGTGCAGGGCTAGCAATATATGTTTTCTTTAATCCTTTATTTCGTTTCAAAAAGAGTTTTAATTGTGTTTTATTCTTCTATAGACCAACATCACAACATTTCTGGAGGGCACCTTCCCGGTGCTCATTAAATTGAGAGGGGACACTTTTCAGTGCCCATTGTGCCATAAGGCAGGGCCATACCATGCCCTAATTCCTCATTTACAGGGCCACCAGAGGTCAGTTGTGAAATACAGAGGTAAGTCCAACCACGGGTATTGATAAGATTTTGTAAATACCAATTAACAAGCTTTCAGAAGTTGGCATTAAACAAATCAAACATGGACAATTCAAATGGATTCAAGAATACATCTGTCACTCAGGCACATTTCTGACATGTACTTACAGTTTTTTGTGATGGCTTAAACACTTACATGGATTCTTATAGCACAATTTCTAAAACTATTAACATTTATCACAAAACCCTTCACCAAGTTTGCAAAACTGAAAGCACAAACATTGCTTTGCACTTAGTTTGCAATTTCGTAACACACACTTTGCATATGTGTAAATACAATTCACTGCACAGGACTCCTTTTGCAAAACTGTAAACACAGCTCCACTGCTTTACACTCAATTTCCAGATGATCTACACACTCCTATCAAAACTATACATATTTATGGCTATTTTTTACACAATTCTGCCAACTGTCAGGCCACACTTTCACATGTGAAAACTATTATTTATAATTACTTCACTTTGCAATCAGCCTGAGCACTATAAATAAGCCACAGGTAAGCTTTTTGTGTGGAGAACAATGGAAGGAGACAGAAGAGTAAGAGGAGTGAGAGTAAGAGGAGGGCGAGGAAGAGGACTTGGAGGTGAAGAAGCAGGAGGACGAGGACGTGGACAAGGAAATGAATTCGGAGGAAGAGGAGGAGGAGGTGCAGAAGCAAGAGGGAGAGGAGGACAGCGAAGACAAGGAGGAGCACTTAGAGGAAGAGGACAACGAGGTGCACTTAGAGGAAGAGGACGAGGAGGTGCAGAAGCACAAGGAGAACGAGGAAGGGAAGAGGAACGGGAAGGAGTACGAGTAAGAAATAGAATCACTGATGTCATCAGAGCTACAATAGTGGACCATGTAATCAACCATGGCATGAGCCTAAGGGAAGCTGGCCAACGGGTTCAACCCAACCTGAGCCGCTACACTGTAGCAGGCATCATAAGAACATTTCGAAATGAGAATCGGTTAGTACAGTATCTTCTTCACACTAAGTTTTACATTATACTGTAATAGTGTCATATTCTTTTGAGAAACAATACTATACATTTACTGTAAAAATACTGAAATTGCTACTTTACAGAATTGTTAGACAACCTGTTGCTGGGGGCAGAAGAAGACTATTCACGGCTGAACAAGAGACCCACATAGTGAATATGGTGCTGGCAAACAACTCCATAAGGCTACGAGAAATACAGCAGCACATAATAGAGGATGACACAACATTCGAACACATAAATAATGTGAGCATCTCTGCATTATCTCGCATACTGGCACGAAACCGAATAAGGATGAAGCAGGTCTATAGGGTCCCATTTCAAAGAAACAGTGAACGTGTGAAACAACTGCGATATGAATTTGTGCAGGTAAGCTTACTGTATCATTGGTACTCAATCTGGAAGTGCATACTGTGTGCTGTGCATGGGCCTGCTGTGCTGCATTTGTTTTGTCTTTTCCAGAGAGTGATGGCCCTAGAGGCAGATGCCATGGGTCATGAGCTGGTCTTTGTGGATGAGGCAGGCTTTAACCTCAGCAAAACCAGAAGACGGGGAAGGAACATTATTGGACACCGTGCCATAATCAATGTCCCAGGACAGCGCGGTGGAAACATTACCATGTGTGCAGCCATCAGTCAAAACGGTGTTGTTCACCATCATGCAACTCTGGGCCCATACAACACTGCACACATTCTTACATTCCTGGACACCCTGCATGACATATTCACTCTCGTTCAGAGACCAGAGCCGACCAGATATGTCATCATATGGGACAATGTTAGTTTCCACCGCGCTGTTCTGGTCCGCAACTGGTTTACCGATCACCCGGAATTCATTGTGGTCTACCTCCCCCCTTACTCTCCATTCCTAAATCCCATTGAAGAGTTTTTCTCTGCTTGGCGCTGGAAGGTTTATGACCGTCACCCCCATCAGCGCATAGCCCTTCTACAGGCAATGGAGGAGGCATGCGGAGACATTGACCAGGTGTCATGTCAGGCCTGGATACGACACTCCAGGAGATATTTTCCCCGGTGCCTAGCAATGGAAGACATTGCATGTGATGTGGACGAGATTTTGTGGCCAGACCCAGTAAGAAGACAAGACTGATTTTTTTCCCTCAATGATTGTCATTTTATGTTTTTTTTTTTTTTTTTGTGCCTTGACCTGAAAAACACACTTTATGTTTACGTATTTGGATGTGTGTAAATAAATATCCATTCACTTTGACCCCTGTGTGTTACTGTAAAAGGTACTGAAAACCGATATGCCCTGCACACAGGATAAGCAAAAGCCAAATGAGTTTTTCATTGTTACTGTCAGTGTGCAGTGGCTGCTTTGTGTGCTTACTGATATTATGAGTTGTGTGCACCGTCGGATACAAAAATAACAATTTTTAAAAGAGTGTGAACAGTTTAGCAAAAAGTGCTTATGCAACAGTACAAAAACATGCTTTTGCAAGTGATCTACTGTGTTTTGCTATTTGGGTGAAAGGTTTTGCGATTTGTGTGTAGAGTTTTGCAAAAAAAGCCAAAAGTTTCAAAAATTGCATCTTAGCTATCAGAAAAAACTGTAAACGTCACCGTTTACAAATTTCTAGCCAGTACAGTTATTTGAAGTGATATCTGAAGCACACCTGATATAACTAATAAAGCTATTGATAAATTGCATCAAGTGTACAACACCAGTTTAGCAAATGTGTACTCTTATGAAGGACTTCATTGTAGAGATTGAATGATTTTGAGACAGCAGTAGTCATAAAAAGTGGGATTTTGCGTCACATCTTGAAAAACCACAATTATCGCATGTTGTCTTGAGCTGTTCCAATGTTTTTTGGTTGGTTTGTTTATTGTAAAAAGCAGAAAGTTTGTACATTTCATCAATAATTCAATAATTTGCAATGGGGGTGAAATAATAAGTGCAAATGTTAATCCTCTCTGGATCCCCATTAAACAAACTGACACAATTATGACTTGCTTTCCACAGGACACCGACCCTGCCACCGATCACTACAGTGGCCCTGAAGTGCAAAACACAACAGCAAATTCAAAAACACAATAGCAAATAAAACAACACAACAGCAAATTCAAAAACACAATAGCAAATCAAACAACGCAATAGAAAATCGAATAACACAAAAGCAAATCAAATAACACAATAGCAAATTCAAAACGGAAAGGGTAGGTACCCTTGGGCGACAGGAATCGCCGCTGATTGGACTGGTGGTCCTTTGAACCGGAAAGACATGGCTTACATGTTTTCAAAATATGAGCGCTGTTAGTGACAACGTACCCGCTGCTATTAAAGAATATTTTGATGCACAACATGGATACGTGATACTACGGAAGTGCATTGCATTCACTGGATAAAAAAGAAATTAGATACTATCTCGTAATTACGAGAAAAGATCTCAGAAAGATATTGGCACTTCCGGGATCAATAACCTTAAGTGAAACGTTTTTAAAACACAAAACACATATTTTCAAACGTAGTAAGACAGACAACGAGCTACAACCTAATGTTAATCACAACGAGCTACAACCTAATGTTCACCAAAACAAGCCATCCTCGGAGCCACACCAATAACATTGTGTTTACTAGGACTTTTTATAATTTCTGGGAATTTCTATTAGGAATATTAATCAATAACTTCAATATGATACAGTACTGCCAGAGGTAAATTCTGAAACTTTTTTATTTATCATATTAACATATTTTGTATTATTAACTTAAGGTTAATATCTTGTTAACTGCAACATGGCAGAGTACTTTAATGTCATATTGAAAGATGTCCTTTTGTTCACCTCATGACACAAGCAACGGTCCACGCACTTTCAGCTGTCCATCAATGTTCCATTGACAGAGCCACAGAACTGTACAACTGTGGAGCGCAGTATGACTTGAGGTATGCTACAAACATAAGGAGAGTGCTAACACCTATATGTATTGTTTGTACATTGTTTATGACAGCCTCTCAGTGTGAATGTCCTTTTACTCATTGCTATTTCATTTTGGTGCTGTCTCATTTCCTGGCCAAAAACATGAGCAAGGAGGCAGCACAGAAAATGGAAAAATATACAGAAAACCTCAGAAGAGCTCTGGACTCTGAGGAGTTTTTGAAGAGGCTGTAGTTGAATGTTTGTTTTATTTTATTGTAAATAAAAGTTCTTGCTGGTTGTTTCATTTGTCTGAACTTTTTTCTAAAACAAAACTTTTCAACTTTTGTGTTTTACAGTATATATTTTAAAGATTTTTGTATGGTCATATTTATTTTACTAGTCTTGTGAATTGCATACTTAATTCAAAATATTGAATTTTGTTCTAAATAAATACATTTTATTTGTGTCAAAGGGCCAGCAGTCTTTTCTGTTAACCTATAAGAAATCATCACCTTAGAGTGATATTTATGGCATCTGATGTAGTAGGCCAAGCTCTGTGACAGTGTGGCTCTTAGAAAAACAGACAGTGGAAACAACCTATATAAATTGAAATAATTACTACTAATTATTGTAATTTGGGCTTTAAGTAATGCCCTGTTATACATATACAACAACCCATTCACACACACACATATATATCTGGGAACCAAAAACAAGTATGTAACGTTTAAAGTGATGATTATAAAGTTTTACTTCATTATTTTTAGGATATAATAAGCAACCAGAAACCAAGGTATGTATTGGTCTGGGGGGCATTGATGAACATAACATATAGACAGCTATAAAATTGCAAAGTCCTGTGTGTGTGTGTAAGTAAAAACCTTGGAAAGAATATCTGTGCAAACAATCTTTCCGTGTGTTGCCAGTTACTTTACTCTTTGGCAACATCCGAAATGGCGGCGACGTCGATGGTAATGACACGGTTATAAAAATAGGGTTAACACAGCTATTTTTAGAATGTTTTTTAACTTTATACAGTGTGTTGTTCCTATTTATTACATGTCGTGAAGGACCTTCCCTTATTGCTGTTTTCCTAGTATGGCAGGGTTAAAGGTAAAGTTCGCAGGTTATGTATAAACAGAGGGATTCCCAGAATAGAAGAGGGCCAGGACAGGTCAGAAAGGTGGACATCTAGATTGGGGACATACTGGGGCTACTCATTAGGGGATAGTTGAAGAAAAACTGTTTTAGGATTCTATATATGCAAATAGGTGTCTGTTAACAATTTAACAATTTACATACGCCCCAGTTTTAGGAAAATGTATAAGAACCACTGTCAGAGCGCCTCAGGGAGCCTTTTCTCTTGACCCACCTTTAGTGTGTTGCACTGGGAAAGCTCCTCTGGTACAAAGAACAATAAATTCAACTTAAACGTGCTTTGATTCCTTTGAATACAATTTTAAAATTCCCATAACAGACACACCACAAATTTTGCTTCAAAAAAACCAAACTCAATGTTTCAAACTTTTGTTTCACTTGGTTTTACCTTACCGTATTTAGGTGTATCATGCACAAACCATAGTAAGTAATACGTATTTAGAAAGTGTACAAATACACACTGCAGTTCACAAGATAAAGAAAATAATAATAATAAATAATAATAATAAAATACTTAAGAATAAGAAAAAGGCTGCAGTTATCGCGATAATACCCGAACGTGATACTTGGTCTGGTAATAGTATCATGGTTAACATCATTTTGTGACAACCTCACCCAGGAGTACCCATGTTTATTGCTCCGTCCTCCTTCCCGACCCCAAGATGGCCTGCTGACGTGGAAGAATGGACCTGTTCGCAATCGGCTAGACCATACATGGGCAAACGACGGCCCGCAAGGCCGTAATAAACTGCCCGTTAGGCTTTTCAATGAACTTATCCCAAATCCAAAAAATAAAAATATATCTTTTAAAAAGATTATGTGTTCCTCATCACGTCACTGTGCAATGAAAACTCGGCGAGCTAAGCCCGCCCCAAAGAGTACAATGAACCCACAAAATGATACAGGTATGTCTTTCTTTGCTGTTTTTGTTGTCAAAAATTTCATTATCCAGCATGAAGAAACGCTTGCCTAAATGTCGCCTGCTAATGTCGCTGCTATTCTCTGCTAATGTCCTCCTGCTCTGTCTCTGTCTTTAGTTTTAATCAGTCAGAAGAACTCCGTGTTATTTACATAAAGACAAACAGGCTTTGACAGGAAGTGGTACCGTCTGGTGGCGATTGTACCGACCTTGGGTTTACTTCAGTCTGGATCGTCATTGGTGGGTTAAAGGTGAAGGTGGGTGGTACTAATCGATTCTCCGTACGCTGATTGGTCGACAATGTGACAGGTGTCAATCATCCACACTCTGTTGGTTTTTAGCCTTAGCAGCACTGCTACCGACCTGCTCTCATATGTCTTTAATACCGCTTGTTTCAAACATTGCGTTGTATAAACTCGAAGTCTTCTTTTCTTCGGCACACTGGTGAAGACATGCATTATTTTGTCTGGCAGAGACGGGGCCAGGCTTTGGTCCTGCCAATAAGGCGATAACTTTTGGGCTAACTCGGCCTGCAAACGTCTGATAGTGAACATGTTTAAAAAATAAGCTGAAAAGTAAATTGTGTGAAGTGAAAAGTTAAAAAAAAAGTTTTTTTTAACAAAAATGTGTTTTAAATATGTTTAAGACACACCAAGATGTTAAAGAATTGCATATGGAAGTCCTGGCCCGCCTCCGTCTGTCAATGTTAGAAACAAATGTGGCCCCAAGTCAAAAAGTTTGCCCACCCCTGGTCTAGACCAATCTGGAGTGCCACCAGCATGCTACAGGACATAAACTTGGCAGAGACTGTTAACTTTTAGCTGTGGGGGGATTAATGAGGGTCATTTTTTTGCGTTTGGTGTTTTATAGTTGGTTTCCCACCTTTTTTTGTTCCGATTGCCCTTGACATCCACACGACACTAACAAGCTAACAGCAAGCAAGCACCAAATGTGAGACAACCTGGACTGGACTTAAGCGTGCAGCAGACAGCGGCAGCTGATGGAGGCTGGGCAGGTGGTGGACAGTGGTAGCTGGAGTGGGTGACTGACAGCACCTGAAACGGACGGCGGCGGCTGATGGCAGCTCGGGCAGGCAGTAGGCTCAACAAGCGGACAGCGGCCACATTCCACAGACAGGACAAGGGTGGGTTATCTGTATTCTTTGATATTGGGTAAATGTTAGATTTTACCCAAGTCTCTGCTTCCTACCCCGAGTTTTAAAAGAACCTGTGTTTTTACTTGTTTTAGCTAGAGTCCTAGGCTCGTTTTAATCTAGGTGGTGTTGTTGTGACTTTGTTAAACTTTATATATAGTTTTTAAACCACACGCTTTGCTATATATTTGGTGTAGTGAATTTACACAGGCCTAGCATTTTTAAAGAAAATTTATCAAATCCCTCTCATGATGGCTCTATTCCATGATTTATAGCATAAAATGACATTTTTTCGTTTAATATGGTTTTAATGACTAATTTAACAAATAATAATTTTGGCCACCATTTACCACAATAAAGAAGTCAGTTTTGTTTTTACTAATTACCTCCAAACTTTTTGAAGTGTTCAATGAACGTTTGCATTAGGTGTTGAGGTTGCATCACATAGTCTTTAATATAAACACTCAAATTGCGTGATGTCATCATGTGACACAATGAAAGAAGGTGTGAAAACCTTAACGGAAAACAAACAATACACACAGAGCGTTCAGTGTCCAGAACAAAATAAATGTGAAAGACCTTAATGACTGTGTGTGTGTGTTGTGCAGCCCCTATGTACAGTGAATGTTGTACTTTCTAAACTCTGAACTTTTCTGTACGGAGTCCACTACAGGATAATCCTAACACTGTAAACTTTTTCTTAAAAATATAAATCAATGTGATCAGAAGTCTGTTTTTCAAGTCAAAAACATGTCATCCAAATATTCACGGCATGGAATGCATCCCAGGAAATGAATAAGATTATGATAAAACTGTAGGATAAACCATCAGAGTAACACGAACTAGATAACATAACATAAGTTATTTAATGTCCTGGCTGGATGCTACACATTTGTATCAGGTGAAGTTATCATCCTGTCATCCCCACTCGTGCCCCATACACTCACAAGAATGATTTACAGTAGGATGCAAATTATCGATTAATTCATAATTGTTAGTTGATTGACCTTATCGGTCGATTAACGGTTAACTGGATAAGCGCTTTTTTCCTGAGAACATACATTTCTCACGGTGTCTTTAACATAAAGCAAATATTGCTTTATAACTGAATAAAAAATGCATGTTATATTCCTCAACTAATTTTTTATTGTACCAGTTGGATACAGTACAGATATGCATTTAACCAAAATAAATTCTGCACAGAAAATAGAAATCATAAAAAAATAATGTGCACTGGCTCACCTGTTGCATGTGAAACATTAAGCAACATAAAATATTTTTTAAAGCTAAATATGGGCTGAGCCTGCACAATATAGCCTACATATAATACTGGTAAAGTACTTAGATGAAAAACTTGAAACATTAGCAGCACCACTTATAACTCCCTTGTCTGAGAAAGGTAACAGTAAGATTACTAGCCCTGGAAACTTACAGTAACATGTAGTATGAACACAGCTTCAATCATCCCTGAGAAGGTGACAGGAAAATTGAGGGGCCTCTATAAACAAATTCCCGCAGAAATGTTGAGAGTGACGAGAGAGCTGAGCATTTTATTTACACACAGGAGCATAGCGATGACGCGCTAGCATGTATTTCATTCTTAGTGGCTATGCTAATTGCTACGCGTAACACAGCTGCATTTTGAAGGTGGTACTTAGAACTCGAAGGCTGCTGAACTTAAACGTAGCACCGCAGAGTTTACACTGACGCGTCTTTCATCATTACTTAGTTTGAAATGCCCATACTCCACTCCGTTTTGAACCGCCCATGTTTGTGTGCCAGGCTGTAGCGCCGCGTTACGTTCAAGTACGTTCGGTGTGGCCTAGATTAAGCAATGGCGCCCTCAACTGGCGACACCATGACATTTCACGAAAAAAAAACTCCTGTGGAAAATGGCCCTAGATTCAGTTAACCTAATTAATTTAATTTAATTGATTAAATTCTTTTTGACGATTACTGATAGTCGATTAACCGTTTACATCCCTAATTTACAGCACTAAGTCACACACCACAAACTATTTCACTGATTTTGGTGAAACTGGGATCATATTTATGAAGAAATGTTCTGTTTCCCTCTGATGTCCTGACGGTTGCTCCGCCTCAAATCAATCAGTGAGTGATTTGAAGTATAAGTTCCCTGGACTATAAAACCAGCGTTCTACGAATGATTTTTAGGAGATTTACCATGATTGGAATTAAATGTAAAAAAAAACAAACACCACAGTCACAAAGTGAAACAAATGGTCACATATAGAAAGGTTGATCATGCACCTGTCCATTAATATTTATAGACAAATACCAATAGATATGATTGTAACTGATAATCAATAGCACACTTACAACGTTGAGTGCTACACATCCATTACTGTACATATTATTATTATGCTTTTAAAGCATACCATTATTATAAATGTCATATCAATTCACAACCTCATAGTATCAATAAGTAAAAAATAAATACACATCAAAATTAGAAATGAGATCCTATGTCATTATTCTAATTTTAACCTATTGAATCGGAAACCATATTGTTATTAACTTCCTGATTCTGATCAGATTATAAGAGGGCTAGAATAATAGTATTAAGGTCCAGTGTGTAAAATTTAGACTTCATAGAATAGGGCAGGTCTGGATTATAATATGCAAATGCAAGTGTGTCTGTAATAAGTTGCTTTCATTTGTGTATAATCACATAGAACAACCACACGTCATTAAACACCATGAAAGGGCATTCATTGTGCTTGAAGTTTGGCTTTGGCTGATACAGATGGTGAACATCTAATATGTCTAAGTGTGACAAGGGCCCAAACAATTACAGCTGCAAAGTAGATCCTGAGAGCTGCACTCATCAGTGACCTGTAAAAAGGTCAGCTGGAGAGTATCAGAATGGTAAAGCACAATGGGAGATGTGAAGGTTGTTGCTTGCACTGGTTTGTGTTTCAGAGAAACAAAGAGATCCACAGGAGGAGGGTACGGAGGCTCATGGCACTGTGCTCACAATGGTAAGTGGATAGCCGATATGGTTTTTGAACACAGATGACTAGGAGGATGCTTAAAATTGTACATTCCATTAACTCTAGAACACTAACGTTAAATTAGTAACCACCATCATAACGTCGGGTATATTTTACCAACATAATATCCCGGATAAAATATATTATCAATTTATGTAAAAGTACAACACTGTATGCCAATTGTAGTACTCTCTTTAATTTCAATATACAATATCATAAAAGAAAAAAAGGTACCATGGGGACCCTTTAAAAAGGAGGCAAAATTTATGGAAAAATCAGTAATCTTAACGAGAAATATCCTAACAAAAGAAATAATGGAGCTGGGAACTTGTTCTTGTGGTCCACCCATTCTGGGACATGTGAGCCTGGTCTGGTGAAGGCAAGTCCTTCCTGCATCAAAATTGTAGATAGACAAAAAAAATAAAAAATGGCACTCACTACCACTACCACACACGTCGGGTGAAAATCACCCGAACGCATGCCTCATGAAGGAACCATAGAGGGGAGAAGGAAAACAAACATACCATTAATTCATTTTCTGATTCATGTGTGCATTGTGTTTATATTTGTGTATAACCTGCAGGCCCACAGTAGGTGGCACTCTGTACTGTGGGGTACATGAAATGGTTTAACAGTTTTTTCTGATGGCTTAAACACTTACATGGATTCTAAAGCACAATTTTCTAAAACATTAACATTTATCAACAAAACCCTTCACCAAGTTTGCAAAACTGAAAGCACAAACATTGCTTGCACTTAGTTTGCAATTTCGTAACACACACTTTGCATATGGTGTAAAACAATTCACTGCACAGGACTCCTTTTGCAAAACTGTAACACGCCCACCACTGCTTTACACTCAATTTCCAGATGATCTACACACTCCTATCAAACAACATATTATGGCTATTTTTTACACAATTCTGCCAACGGTCAGGCCACACTTTCACATGTGAAAACTATATTTATAATTACTTCACTTGTCAATCAGCCTGAGCACTAAAATAAGCCACAGGTAAGCTTTTGTGTGGAGAACAATGGAAGGAGACAGAAGAGTAAGAGGAGTGAGAGTAAGAGGAGGGCGAGGAAGAGGACTTGGAGGTGAAGAAGCAGGAGGACGAGGACGTGGACAAGGAAATGAATTCGGAGGAAGAGGAGGAGGAGGTGCAGAAGCACAAGGAGAATGAGGAAGGGAAGAGGAACGGGAAGGAGTACGAGTAAGAAAAGAATCACTGATGTCATCAGAGCTACAATAGTGGACCATGTAATCAACCATGGCATGAGCCTAAGGGAAGCGAAATGAGAATCGGTTAGTACAGTATCTTCTTCACACTAAGTTTTACATTATACTGTAATAGTGTCATATTCTTTTGAGAAACAATACTATACATTTACTGTAAAAATACTGAAATTGCTACTTTACAGAATTGTTAGACAACCTGTTGCTGGGGGCAGAAGAAGACTATTCACGGCTGAACAAGAGACCCACATAGTGAATATGGTGCTGGCAAACAACTCCATAAGGCTACGAGAAATACAGCAGCACATAATAGAGGATGACACAACATTCAAACACATAAATAATGTGAGCATCTCTGCATTATCTCGCATACGGGCACGAAACCGAATAAGATGAAGCAGGTCAAGGTCCCATTTCAAAGAAACAGTGAACGGTGAAACAACTGCGATATGAATGTTGTGCAGGTAAGCTTACTGTATCATTGTGTACTCAATCAGTGTGTGCTGTGCATGGGCCTGCTGTGCTGCATTTGTTTTGTCTTTTCCAGAGAGTGATGGCCAGGCAGATGCCATGGGTCATGAGCTGGTCTTTGTGGATGAGGCAGGCTTTAACCTCAGCAAAACCAGAAGACGGGGAAGGAACATTATTGGACACGTGGCCTTAATCAATGTCCAGGACAGTGCGGTGGAAACATACCATGTGTGCAGCCATCAGTCAAACGGTGTTGTTCACCATCATGCAACTCTGGGCCCATACAACACTGCACACATCTTACATCCTGGACACCCTGCATGACATATTCACTCTCGTTCAGAGACCAGAGCCGACCAATATGTCACAATGGGACAATGTTAGTTTCCACCGCCGCCTGTTCGGGTCCGCAACTGGTTTACCGATCTCCCGGAATTCATTGTGGTCTACCTCCCCCCCTTACTCTCCATTCCTAAATCCCTTGAAGAGTTTTTCTCTGCTTGGCGTGGAAGGTTTATGACCGTCACCCCATCAGCGCAAGCCTCTACAGGCAAGGGAGGAGGCATGCGGAGACATTGAACAGGTGTCATGTCAGGCCTGGATACGACACTCCAGGAGATATTTTCCCCGGGGCCTAGCAATGGAAGACATTGCATGTGATGTGAACGAGATTTTGTGGCCAGACCCAGTAAGAAGCAAGACTGATTTTTTTCCCTCAATGATTGTCATTTTATGTTTTTTTTTTTTTTTGTGCTTGACCTGAAAAACACACTTTATGTTTTATGTATTTGGATGTGTGTAAATAAATATCCATTCACTTTGACCCCTGTGTGTTACTGTAAAAGGTACTGAAAACCGATATGCCCTGCACACAGGATAAGCAAAAGCCAAATGAGTTTTTCATTGTTACTGTCATGTGCAGTGGCTGCTTTGTGTGTTACTGATATTATGAGTTTGTGGCACCGTCGGATACAAAAAATAACAATTTTTAAAAGAGTGTGAACAGTTTAGCAAAAAGTGCTTAGCAACAGTACAAAAACATGCTTTGCAAGTGATCTACTGTGTTTTGCTATTGGGTGAAAGGTTTTGCGATTTGTGTGTAGAGTTTTGCAAAAAAAACCAAAAGTTTCAAAAATTGCTCTTAGCTATCAGAAAAAACGTAAACGTCACGTTTACAAATTTCTAGCCAGTACAGTTATTTGAAGTGATACTGAAGCACACCTGATATAACTAATAAAGCATTGAAAATTGCATAAGTGACAACACCAGTTTAGCAAATGTGTACTCTTAGAAGGATTTCATTGTAGGATTGAAGGATTTTGAGACAGCAGTAGTCATAAAAAGTGGGATTTGCGTCACATCTTGAAAACCACAATTATCCATGTTGTCTTGAGCTGTTCCAATGTTTTTGGTTGGTTTGTTTATTGTAAAAAGCAGAAAGTTTGTACATTTCATCAATAATTCAATAATTTGCAATGGGGGTGAAATAATAAGTGCAAATGTTCCCTCTCTGGACCCCATTAAACAAACTGACACAATTATGACTTGCTTTCCACAGGACACCGACCCTGCCACCGATCACTACAGTGGCCCTGAAGTGCAAAACACAACAGCAAATTCAAAAACACAATAGCAAATAAAACAACACAACAGCAAATTCAAAAACACAATAGCAAATCAAATAACGCAATAGAAAATTCAAAACGGAAAGGGTAGGTACCCTTGGGACAGGAATCGCCGCTGATTGGACGGGTGGTCCTTTGAACGGAAAGACATGGCTTACATGTTTTCAAAATATGAGCGCTGTTAGTGACAACATACCCGCTGCTATTAAAGAAATATTTGATGCACAACATGGAACGTGATACGGAAGTGCATTGCATTCACTGGATAAAAAAGAAATTAGACACTATCTCGTAATTACGAGAAAAGATCTCAGAAAGATATTGGCACTTCCGGGATAATAACCTTAAGTGAAACGTTTTTAAAACACAAAAAACATATTTTCAAACGTAGTAAGACAGACAACGAGCTACAACCTAATGTTAATCACAACGAGCAACAACCTAATGTTCACCAAAACAAGCCATCTCGGAGCCACACCAATAACATTGTGTTTACTAGGACTTTTTATAATTCTGGGATTTCTATTAGGAATATTAATCAATAACTCAATATGATACAGTACTGCCAGAGGTAAATCCTGAAACTTTTTATTTACATATAACATTTTTGTATTAAACTTAGGGTAATATCTTGTTAACTGCAACATGGCAGAGTACTTTAATGTCATATTGAAAGATGCTTTTTGTTCACCTCATGACACAAGCAACGGTCCACGCACTTTCAGCTGTCCATCAATGTTCCATTGACAGAGCCACAGAACTGTACAACTTGGAGGCGCGTATGACTTGAGGTATGCTACAACATAAGGAGAGTGCTAACACCTATATGTATTGTTGTACATTGTTATGAACAGCCTCTCAGTGTGAATGTCTTTTACCATTGCTATTTCATTTGGGGCTGTCTCATTTCCTGGCCAAAAACATGAGCAAGGAGGCAGCACAGAAAATGGAAAATAACAGAAAACCAAGAAGAGCTCTGGACTCTGAGGAGTTTTTGAAGAGGCTGTAGTTGAATGTTTGTTTATTTTATTGTAAATAAAAGTTTCTGCTGGTTGTTTCATTTGTCGGAACTTTTTTTCTAAAACAAAACTTTTCAACTTTTGTGTTTACAGTATATATTTTAAAGATTTTTGTATGGTCAATTTATTTTACTAGTCTTGTGAATTGCATACTTAATCAAAATATTGAATTTTGTTCTAAATAAATACATTTATTTGTGTCAAAGTGCCAGCAGTCTTATATATAATATAGATATATATATTATATATATATATATATATATAATAAATATTTTTTTTTTTTTTTTTTTTTTAAATAACTTTCA